>NC_048604.1:70099925-70399925 GCF_003668045.3 Cricetulus griseus | reverse complement strand
ATTATTCACAATGAAACCCAAAAAGAAATCATTTAAGAAATAGAGAGAACAGCCGGGTACACACCTTTAATCCCAGCACTTGGGAGGCAGAGACAGGCGGATCTCTGTGAGTTCGAGGCCAGCCTGGTCTACAGAGCAAGTTCCAGGACAGCATCCAAAACAATACAGAGAAATCCTGTCTTGAAAAACCAAGAGAGAGAGAGAGAGAGAGAGAGAGAGAGAGAGAGAGAGAGAGAGAGAGAGAGAGAGAATATCAGTAAGCTGTGGAACAATTTCAAGCAATTCAATACACATGCAACTGGAGTTCTGAGAGGGGTAGGGAACAAACAAGTATTTGAAGGGAAAATAGCTAAAATTTTCAAAATTAGATAAAAATACCGACTTACAGATTCAAAAAGCTCAAAGAACTGAACCTCATGAAATATAAAACCATTCCAAAGCACAACATAATCAAATTGCTCAAAATCATTGATAAAGAGAAAACACTAAAAGCAGCTAGAGGGGAAAATAAACACATTAATGTTGAGGAGACTGAAGAGCAGCCAGAGGAAAAAAAGACACAATACATTCAGAAGAACAAAGAAGGAGAGAGTTCTTGCTGTAACAATGTAAGACAGAGGACAGTGGAACAGTGCCTTTCAAAAACTAAAAGAGAACTGTCAGTGTAGAGATCTTTCTCCAATGGATAAGTCTTTCACAAGCAAAGATGAAATGATGACTTTTTAGACACACAAAAGCCAAGAGCATTCATCACCAGCAGACCTGCACTGAAGACATATAAAATGAAGCCCTTCAGGAACAGAAAAATGATCCCAAGTGGAAATATGGAATGAAATAAATAGAATGTGCCCAAGGGAATGGATAGCACTGAAAAGGATAAGCATAAGGATAACTATGTAAGGTCTTTTTCTTATTATCTAATTCTATTTTAAATGATAATTGAAGAGAGTGCTAGACAAAAATAATCACAATATATCATAAGATTTATAACATGATTAAAGGTTAAATGAATGGCAAAACACAAAGGTCAAAAGAAGGAAAATAAAACATACCCTTTCAAAGTTTTATCAGGCAGGCATGGTGGCACATGCCTTTAACCCCCAGCACTCTATAGGCAGAGGCAGGCAGATCTCTGTGAATTCAAGGCCAGTCTCGTCTACATATTGAGTTTCAGAACAGCTGAAGCTACATAGAAAAACCTTGTTTCAAAAAACAAAATACATACTCTTTAAAAGTTCTATCTAGTGTATGTAAAGCCCTGGGTTCCATCCCCATTACCACAAAACCAAAAATATTTTTAAAGGTTCTAATGACAAAACAAGGAATTATGACTAATACACTACCAAAAGAGGTATACTGGGATCTTATAATCTTAATCAGGGGCTATAGAGAAGGCTCAGGAGTTAAAGATGTCCTTCCAGAGGACCCACATTCAACTCCCAGCACTCACATGGCCGCTCACAACTCTCTGGAATTCCAGTTCCAAGGAAAAAACCAATGCTCTCCTCTGAGCAACAGGCACACACCTGGTGTATGGACATACAAGTAGGTAACAACCCATATATAAAAATAAAGTGAAATGAAACCTACTTATCAAAAGAAAAGAGGAAAGGGATAATAAAAACTATACAAATAGAAAACTAGCAACAAGGGCTGGGGGTGTAGCTCATATGGTAGAGTGCTCATCTAGCATGTGTGAAACTATGAATTGCATCCCTAGTACCCATATAAAACTGAATGTGGTGTTGTGTGCTTGTAATCCGTGTGTGTGTGTGTGTGTGTGTGTGTGTGTGTGTGTGTGTGTGTGTGTGTGAGAGAGAGAGAGAGAGAGAGAGAGAGAGAGAGAGAGAGAGAGAGAGAAGAAAGAGAAACAATTAACAGTATGCTAGATTTAAACTCATCAGCAATCACATTATATGTAAATGCTATTCCCTCCACCAATTACAAAGCAGAAAATAACAGATTAGATAAAAATAACAAGTCTCAACTGTGATGAATTTTTTGATGTGCTGATTTGGCTAGGCTGTAAGTCCATAATTAATTTAGTCAAACAGAAATCTAGGTGTTGCAGTGGAGATACTTTACAGGTGTAACTAAAGCACCTAATTAGTAGACTTGAAGTAAAAAATTAAAAGTGTGTGTGTGGGGGGGGTAGAAGTATGTGTGCATTTGAGTGCATATGTGTGATGCATGCATGAGACTTGGGGACAAGTGCCTTTACCCACTGAGCCACCACATAAGCACCTGACTTAAAGAATTTTATCCTTAAATGACTTCCTGTAAAGCAGAGCAGAAAATTTTCAGGAAGACAAGAAATTTCAACTACGAACCACCACTGTAGTCTGTGTCCACACAGGTTCATCCTACTCACTCTTCCTCTTTGACTGCCCCCAAATAGACATTTCTGCCTGTGTCCATAGGTTTTAAAATGTTTGTAAAGCTCCCTTTCAAGCTTTCTTCCCTATGAATTTTGAGTTTGTCTTCTATGATAGTCTAGGGTAGTCTCATATTCATGCAAATCCTTCTATCTCAGTGCCCTGAGTGCTGGGATTACACACATGTGCTACCACATCTGGTTTCCAAGACAATTCCTCATAAAGATAATCTCTCTGTATGTCTCCGTTTGTTTGTCTCTCTGTCCTGCTTCTTATGATGAATAAATTCATCATGGATTTTCTTTGTTTATACCAGTCACCCTAAAGTAGCCCCTCATCTTTGAGTATACTTGGACAGCTTTATACAACTCTTTCATGGCTTCACCTCTCTCTTCTCCCCAACTGTAGAAATTATCCCACTTAATCCCCAGAATTCATGATCAGTCACCACTAACATCCCCTGTTTTCACAAGTCCTTCTCTGTACATTGCTTTCATGCTTAGCTGAAATTATACATCACTGAACTGTCTCCATTCTCCTTAAATCCCTTCTCAGCAATGCTGTCTTCTCTCGTGCACCTTTCGCATCACAGGCTGGAGAGAAAGAGGAGTTGTCTTACTGGTTGTGACTTCCAAATATATTCTACTCCCCAATCACCCTTACCTGGAATCCCATGTTATCACCTACCATCTGTCCTCGAGGCAGGCAGTTACTCGTCCCACATCATTCCTGTACTCCTTGATGTTTAGAGCATTCTCATTCTGGATACTAGTATTCCTGTCTTAATTTTTGGTGATTTAGTTTAATGCTAAAATATATTACTAAATGTATTGTATGATAATGCTAAAATAACATATTATTGTTCTTTCAATTTTTTAAAAATTCCTTTCCTCTAACATCTTGTTCTTTGTTTTATTTTTATTTTGTTCTCTGCTTTATTTGAGTCACCAATGCACAGTCTTTCTACTGAATTTACCAATACTACAATCTTCCATTCCTCTCTTTTCTCAGTAACAGGCATCCCATTTTCAAGTTTCCCCTCTACTCTAAGTCATTCCTTTGTTGCTCTGTCCCCTAATGATATTTTATGTCTATTCATTGTACCTATCACTCTCACTCTGCTTCATAATTGAATTTGACTGGGGGAAAGAATACAATCACACTTTTTTTTTCATGGTTTATGTTCATGAAGGCTATTAGTTTGTAGCTTTCTGTCCATGTAGCATCTTTCAGTCCATGTAGAGAGAGGGGGTATGGTGCTGGATATCCTGGTATGTTCCTTTAATTCCCGAATTCAGGCAGAGGCAGGCAGATCTCTGTGAATTGAAGGCCAGTCTGCTCTACATAATGAGTTCCAGAACAATCATGGCTACATAGGGAGACCCTGTCTCAAAAAAAACAAAACAAAAACGGTGTGATCAGAATATAATGCATAAAAATTTCATTAAAAATAAAGTATTTGATTTTATTTCTTTCTTAAATATTTAGTGAATTTGTGGGTGAAACCATCTGAGTCTAGAGGTTTTATTGAACTATTCACACTATTTATTTTAGTGAATATTGATGACTTTTTTGTCAAGGAATTGACTTGTTACACATAAGATGCTAAATTTAAAGACAAAAGATTATGTTTTAACATTTATTTATTGTACTTTGATGTTCAGGAGATCACAACAATATCAAAATAGTCATAATTAATAATGCAAAAGAGGATAAAAATGAAATAAGGGATTCTCGGAACATTCGAAAGAAGACAGAGTAAGAGGAATAAGACAACAAAATTCAGAATTAACAAATATAAAACAAAGAACAATATAATAGATTTAAATCTAGGCATATCTAAAATTATGATAAATGACCATGACCTCAACGCTCTGAAGAAAAGGCAGAGATTGTCAAACAGAACAAAAAGCAAGACCCAACTATATTTGCTGTCCAAAAGAAATACACTTGAAATATAAAAATAGGTTAAAAGCAAAAAATATAGGGAAAATGTACCATGGTAATTTGTCAAAATTAATCTAGAGTGACTATTCATATCAAACGAAGTAGATTTCAGAATAAAGATTATTATTAGGAATAAGGAAGATCATTTTAGAATGATAAAAGTTTCAATTTACAAGGACAAACACAAATAACATTCCTAAATGTACACATCTAGCAAAGAATCAAAGCACATGAAACAAAAATGATAAGACTGCAAAGGAAAATATACAAACTGTAAATGGTGGCTCATACCTATAATCCCAGTATTTGATGGAGGCAGAAGGACACTGAGTTCTAGGCCAGACTAGGCTGGGATACCCTATTTCAGAAACAAAACAAAACAACACAAGAATGAGTAAGCGGAATATATGGAAATGTAGATAGAAGAGAAAATAGATTTATGATTGTGATTGGAAATTTATTTAGGTTTTTTGGTGCTTTTTTTTTTTTTTTTGCTATAGTCTCACCATGTCCCAAGGCTCAGCTAAAATTCACTTTGTAGCCAAAGTTGGTCTCAAGATCCTGTTACCTCTAAGCTTCTCAAAGGCTGAGGTTTTAAGTGGGCACTACCATGCACGGATTCTGACTGGAGAGTTGTACTGCTTTCTTTAACATCTGATAGAACAACTTAAGCAATCAAAGAGTCTGGATTTGAGTAATAGTGCTACTATGGTCTGATTTGTGTTCTCCCCAAACTGTGTTGAGACTTAATCCATAATGTAAGAGTATTAAAAGGGGACATTTGGAATATGGTTAGGTCTCAAGGGATCCAAGCACATTCATGGTATTAATGTCTAAAAGATACTCCAGGGAGCCTTTATCTTTCTACCATGTGAGATCTCATAAATGATATTATCTCTTAGGAACAGACACCCATTTACTTAGACTTCCCAAACTCCAAAAATGTAAGTGATCTGTTTATGAATTACCTAGTTGAAGGTATTTTTCTATACTGGCCCAGAAATTTTTTGGACTGTTCCATTCAATGGAAGAACAGTCATTCTTTTCAAGTATACACAGCACATTTGTCACAGCAGATCATATTTAAAGCAATAAAAGAAATTTAAAGGAAATAAAAAATCCTAATTTGTACAAAGCGTATATAATATAATTAAATTAGAAATCAACAACGCAAAGATAACTAGAAATTCTTTAAATATTTGAAAACAAAATAGCATTCTTCTAAGTAATCTAAAAGTCAAAGAACAAACTGAAAGGATAGTTTGGATAATCTGTGATCTGACCGCAGATGAAAATATAACATGTCAGAATTAATAGAGTGCTGTTAAGACACCAAGAAGGGGGTATTGTATTGCACCCAAACATCTATAATAGACAAACAAGCAAGATCTAACTTTAGTGATCTCAATTTGCCATCAAGAAACTAGAAGAAAGACCAGGAATGGTGTTTTACATCTATAGCCCCAGCACTAAGGAGGCTAAGAAGATGTCTATGAATTTGAAGCCAGCTTGGTCTACATAATAGATTTCCAGGTCATCATGGACTACAGAGTGAGACTGACTAAAAACACCAAACCAAACAAAAGAAAATCTAATAAAAGATCAAATTTAATACAAAACACAGAACAAAGGAAATGATAAATAATAATAATGGTCAGACAAATAAGAAACTGTCTCAAATAAGGCAGAAGGTGAGAACCAACACCTAAGGATGTCTTCTGACCTCCACATGCTCATCATGTCATGTGTCTGTCTACACAATCACACACGATCACAGGCACACACATGCCACATGGATAAAAGTTTTTTTTTAAGAATATAAATGAGAAAGATAAGGCAGGAAACAAAGTTAGATGGTGGAATTTTTACATAGTATACATAAGACACTAGGTTCAATAGTCATTTCCAAAAACAATGCAGAGGTGAAGGAGAGAGAGGAACCATTACTATAAATTTGACAAAATATTAAAAAATAATGAAATATAATGACAATATGTCTAGAAATTTGGTCATTTAGGTAAAATGGGCAAGTTCTTTTTTGTGTGTGAGTAGTGGAGTGATACATATGCCAGACAACCATTCTACCAGCGAGCTACATCCTTGACATTGGAGAAATTTTGGGTTTTTTTTTTTTTTGGATGCACACATGTGTGCATGTTTTTGTTTCTGTGTGTACATGCTGTATGTGCACATGTACATGCAAATATGCATGCCCATGTTTGCTTGTGCTAGTGGAGGCCCATGGTTAACATAGGCTGTCTTCCTTAGTTACCCTCCATCTTAGTATTTAGATGGAGCCTCTCACTGAGCTTGACAGTTTGGCTAGGCTAGCTGGCATACAAAAATCAAGCTATCTTGCTTTCCCAGCAATGAGGTTACTGCTACAACTCGATTTACTAGAGATCCCAATTCAGTTCCACAAGCTTGCACAGCAAACATTTTACTGACTGAGCCTTCTCTCCAGGCCCATGAATAAATTCTTTGAAAGAAAGAAGCTAGTAAATTTCACATAAGAAAAATTAGAGCCGGGTGTTGGTGTTGCACACCTTTAATCCTAGCACTCGGGAGGCAGAGGCAGGCAGATCTCTGTGAGTTTGAGGGCAGCCTGGTCTACAGAGTGAGTGCCAGGATAGGCTCCAAAGCTACACAGAGAAACCCTATCTCGGAAAAAAAAAAGAAAAATTAGATAATCTGTATGACATTACATAGAATAGTAAAATTGAATTCTTAGATAAAAATCCTTCTCTCTCTCTCTCTCTCTCTCTCTCTCTCTCTCTCTCTCTCTCACACACACACACACACACACACACACACACACACACACACACACACACGAAAATACCCAGGCCCCAGGCAGTTTCAGTAATCAATTTGTTTTTTTAGATAGGGTCTACATGTAGCCTTGGCTGGACTGGAACTTGCTATGTAGAATGTAGGTTTGGTCTCAAACTCTCAGAGATCCACTTGCTTCTGCCTCCTGAGTGCTGGAATTAAAGATATGTGCCATCATGCCCAGTTTCAGTAATAAATGGTATTTAAAAAATTTAGAGTGAAATTACATGAATTCTACACTTACTCTAGAAAACTGTAAATAATGCAGTATTTCACAAGTTTTATCCAGGTATTGAAATTTTCCTGTGAGGCCAGCACTTCTTAGATTTGGTCTTTTTCCGGAGTGTATTTTCAGCAGATTCAGCCTAACAATATATAAAAAGACAAGTAATAGAGCTACCAGCATCCACACCCTTAAAGAAATCACTCTCTCTTTCTCTCTCTCTCCCTCTCTCCTCTCCTCCCCTGTCTCCCTCTCCCTTTTCCTGCCTCCCCCTCTCTCTTGCTCTTTCCCCTCTCCTTCTCCCTATTTATCTCTGTCTCTCTCCATCTTTCTCTGACTCTGTGTTTCTCTTAGTCTCTCTCCCTTCTTCCTATTTCCTATCCCTGTCTGTCTGTCTGTCTGTCTGTCTGTCTGTCTCTGTCTCTGTCTGTCTGTCTCTCTCTCTGTCTCTCTCTTTGTCTCTCTCTCTCTGTCTCTCTCTCTCTGTCTCTCTCTGTCTCTCTCTCTCTGTCTCTCTCTCTCTCTCTCTCTCTCTCTCTGTGTGTGTGTGTGTGTGTGTGTGTGTGTGTGTGTGTGTGTGTGTGTGTGTGTGTTGGCAGCTACCAATTACCAATAGCTCCACAGGTAAAGGTGGAACTTCTTGCCCACCTTCCCCATTCATGGTAGTGTTTTATTGGGCTTGAGCTTTCATAGGCCTTGTGCATGCTGATGGGGGATGAATATGACCAAAATACAATGTTCGAAATTATCAAAGAATTAATAACAGATTTTAAAATATTAATGGTATCTCACAGTGTGGCAGATTATATTTCAAAAAATATGAGGATTATCTTAAAAATAAAACAAAAAAATACATGGAATAACAAATGAAGAAATTCAGTATTTATTTCTGGTATAAATTGTCAACATCATAGTTAGAATAGAAGGGTAATTCCTCAACATGAATAGCAGCTACAAAAATACTACAGTCAATATGATGCCTATTAGTAAGGCATCAGGGACAGGAAAAACAATGTCCACTTTCATTCTACTATTCAACATTGTTTTGGATACTCTAGCTACTGCAATAAGGCATGACCATTAAATAAAAGGCATCCATATTGAAAATGAAGAAGTAAAACTGTCTTTATTTATAGATATGATCATTTGTGTAAAAAATCTGAAGGAATTTCCAGAAAGTATTCTTAAATCATTATGTTTATCTAGCAAGACTGTAAGGTGTAAGATCAATATGCAAAAATGAATTGTAGTTCTGTATACTAGCAATGAGAAGCCAATAATTGAGATTAAGAAAACAATACTATTTACAATAGCAATAAAATACCTGAGGCAACTAATCTAATAGCTAATCAAAAATCTTGTGGATAAATCTAACACAAGATGACAAATCTCTATAATGAAAGATACAGAACATTACTAGAAGAAATTGAAGAGGATCCAAATGATTGGGTAAATATATCTTGTTCACAGAGCAGAAGACCAATATTGTTAAAATGTCAGATCTCCCTAAATTGATCTATAGATTCAAATGCAACCCCAATCAAATTCCCTGCAGGCTGCCGTGGAATTGGCATGCTGAATCTAAAATCTGTGTGGAAATGGATATGCAATGGTTAAAATAACTGTGAGGAAGAACAAAGACATGAACTAAAGTTACCTGATCACTTTTTCCTCTAAAGTTGCAATAACACAGCCAGCACAGCACCGGTGCACACATAGGAAAATAGCTTAATAAAATAAAATAGAAAGTCTAGAAATAGACGTTCATATATATGGAAAATGAATTTTGATGGTAATAAAAAGGATTTCAGTAGGGAAAGGATAACTTTCTTAGTAAATTATATTGCAACAATTACATGGGTATCTATATGTATAGAATGGAGAAGAAATGAAAGGACTTAAATTCACAATTCACATTATTTTTCATGGATTGAGAAAATGAATTATGTAATTCACAAGTAAACATATGGAACTAGAAATAATCATTCTGAGGTAACCCATATACACTCTACACATTGTCTATTATTTGTGGATATTAGCTGTGAATCTTCAGATATGTGTGTCTAAACTTGAATACCTATTGAGGTCAGGAAACTAGTAAGGGGACATAGGGAGGGGCTTTCAAGGGAAGGAACATAAAATACAGGTGGTATTAAGGAGGAATAAAGAATACTTGGGCAAGAAGGGTTAAGTGAGGTAAAAATCAGGAAGGCAAGGTAAAGGAGCAAGTACAGATGAGACAACTAACAGTAAAACCTTTCCAATCTCTCTGGGCCTGTGGCTGCATAGAGTGAACCTGCCTGCATAGAGTGGACCCACCCAGACAGGAAGGACCTCCATGAGTCTGGAAATACCGCACTCTTTCTTCCCTCTTCGCCCTGATCTCTGCTGAGGTGAGTGTCCCCTATTCTCCTGCTCACCTCCAGCCATCACCCCTTCCTTCAAACCTTTCTGGGACTGCTACTGGCAAAGAGTGGACCTGCCAAGACAGGGAGTATCTCCCTGAGTCTGGAAATACCTCACTCTTCCTTCCCCCTCTGCTGCCCCAACCTCTCAAGAGTGAGGAGACTACCAGAAGAGGCAAGATCATCCATAGCTGCAGACATTGAAGTCTTGGCCCACATGCACCACTGGGTGACAAGAGAAGATAGAGAGACCCCACCTGCATGCACTGGAAGAAGAGATGGGAAGAAGGCAGAATAAGAACACACTCAACAGAAAGACCAATATGAGAATACCAGAATCTAGGGACTCCACACCAGCAAGATCTGAGGAACACACAGGAAGAAGAAGAGACAGACCTAAAAATCTACTTTGTAAAGACGTTTGAGACCCTTAAAGAGGAAACAAGAAAATCTCTTAAAGAAATAGAAGAAAAAAACAATCAAGAAGTAAGTAATTCGCTAAAATAATCTAAAGAAAAAAACAACCAAACAAGTGAAAGAAGCACTCAAAACAGTTCAAGGCATGAAAGCTGAAATAGAAACAATAAAGAAAACACAGAATGAGGGGGTGCTGGAAATATAAAGGCTGGATAAACGATCAGGATCTAAGGATGTGAGTATAACCAATAGAATCCAAGAGATGGAAGAGAGAATCTCAGTTGTTGCAGACTCGCTAGAGGATATACAGTCATTGACCAAAGAAAATCTCAAGTCCAACAAATCTCTAACACAAAATATCGAGGAAATATGGGACACCATGAAAAGGCCAAATCTTAGAATAATAGGTATAGAGGAAGGTGAAAAATACAGCTCAAAGGTACAGAAAACATATTCAACAGAATCATAGAAGAAAACTTCCTCAACCTACAGGAGGATATGCCTATGAAAGTACAAGAAGCTTACAGAACACCAAACAGACTGGACCTTAAAATCTCCCCTTGCCACATAATAATCAAAACACTAAACTTACAGCTTAAAGAGAAAATATTAAGAACAGCAAAGGAAAAAGATCAAGTAACATATGAAGGCAGACCTATCAGAATCACACCTGACTTCTCAATGGAAACTTTGAAAGCCAGAAGGTCCTGGATAGATATCCTACAAACATTAAGGATGGATGCCAACCCAGACTACTGTACCCAGCAAAGCTTTCAATCACTATAGATGGAGAAAACAAGATATTTCATGACAAAACCAAATTTAAAAAATACATATCCACAAATCCAGCACTACAGACAGTCCTAGAGGGAAAACTCCAACCCAACGAAGATAACTATACTCACAAAAACATAGGCAGTAGATAATCCAACTTTACCAAACAGGAAAAGAAACAGGAGGGTGAAATCCACACACAATGACACCACCAACAATAAATCCAAAACAAACAAGAACCAACAATCAATGAACATTAATATCCCTCAATGTCAATTGTTTTAAACTGCCTATAAAAAGATGCAGGATAACAGAATGGATACGAAGAAAGAATCCATCCTTCTGCTGCATACAAGAAACACACCTCAACTTCAAAGACAGGCATTACCTCAGAATAAAGGGTTGGGAAAGATTTTTCCAATCAAATAGACTCAAGAAACAAGCTGGTGTGGCAATCCTAATATGTAAAAAATTAGACTTTAAACTAAAATCAATCAAAAGAGATGAAGCATTTCATACTCATCACAGGAAAAGTCCATCATGATGAAGTCTCAATCCTAAACACCTATGCCCCAAATACCAAGGCACCCGTATTTGTAAAAGCTCAAACTACACATAAAACCACACACATTTATCGTAGGAGACTTTAACACCCCCCTTTCACCACTAGACAGGACCACCAGACAGAAACTTAACAAAAAACAAAGGATCTAACAGAAGTTATGACCCAATTGGGATTAACATACTTCTGTAGAACATTCCATCCAAACACAAAAGAATATACCTTCTCCTCAGCTCCACATGGAATCAATGAAACAAGGAGTTGGTTCTCTGAGAAGATAACAAGATAGAGAAACCTCTATCCAAACTAACCAAGAAGCAGAGAGAGAAGAGAGCATGCTAATTAACAAAAATAGAAATGAAACGGGGGATATAACAACAGACACTGAGGAAATCCAGAGAATCATCAGGTCATACTTTGAATATCTGTACTTGACAAAATTCGAAAATTGAAAGGAAATGGACAATTTTCTGGATAGATATCACTTACCAAAATTAAACCAAGAACAGATAAAGCAGTTTAAATCGAACTATAATCCCTAATGAGAAGCAGTCATCAAAATCCAACCAAAAAAAAGCCCGGGGCCAGATGACTTCACTGCAGACTGTTACCAGAAATTCAAACAAGAGCTAGTACCAGTACTCCTCAAATTGTTCCACACAATAGAAGCAGGAGGGACATTGCCAAACTCTTTTTACAAGGCTACAATTACTTTGATACCCAAGCCACACAAAGTTATATCTAAAAAAGAGAACTACAGATCAATAACCCTCATGAACATAGATGCAAAAATACTCAACAAATTATTGGTGAATCGAATCCAAGAACACATCAGAAAAAATCATCCACCATGATCAAGTAGGCTTCATCCCAGGGATGCCAGGATAGTTCAACATATGAAAATCCATCAATGTAATCCACCATATAAACAAACTGAAAAAGAAAAACCACATGATCATCTCACTAGATGCTGAAAAAGTCTTTGACAAAATCCAGCATCCTTTCATGATAAAGATCTTGGAGAGAACAGGAATAACAGGAACATATCTAAATATGATAAAAGCAATATATAGCAAACCAACAGCCAACATCGAACTAAATGGTGTGAAACTCAAAGCGATTCCTCTCAAATCAGAACAAGACAAGGCTGTCCACTCTCTCCATATCTCTTCAATACTGTACTTGAAGTCCTAGCTAGAGCAACAAAACAAGAAAAGGAGATCAAGGGGATACAAATTGGACAAGAAGAAGTCAAACTTTCATTATTTGCAGATGATATGCTAGTCTACATAAGTGACCCGAAAAACTCTACCAGGGAACTCCTACAGTTGAAAAACACCTTCAGCAAAGTAGTAGGAACATAACACCAGTAGCACAGACATTGAGATCTACAATTAATAAATGGGACCTCTTGAAACTGAGAAGCTTCTGTAAGGCAAAGAACACAGTCGGTAAGACAAAAATGACAGACCACAGAATGGGAAGAGATTTTTCCCAACCCCACCTCTGACAGAGGGCTGATTTCCAAGATATACAATGAACTCAAGAAGCTAGCTACCAAAACACTAATGAATGAAATTTAATGTGGGGCACAGAACTAAATAGAGAATTCTCAACAGAATAATGTAAAATGGCTGAAAGACACATAAGAAGGTGCTCAAAATCCTTAGCCATCAGAGAAACACAAACCAAAACAACTCTGAGATACCATCTTACACCGGCCAGAATGGCTAAAATCAAAAACAGCAATAACAATCTATGCTGGAGAGGATGTGGAGAAAAAAAGAACACTCCTCCATTGCTGGTGGGAGTGCAAAATTGTAAGACCACTTTGGAAGTCAGTATGGTGTTTGTTCAGGAAAATGGGAACCAGTCTACCTCAAGATCCAACAATTCCTCTCTTGGGCATATACCCAAATAATGAACATTCATACAACAAGGACATGTTCAACCATATTCATAGCAACATTATTTTTAATAGCCAGAACCTGGAATCAACCTAGATGCCCCTCAACTGAAGAATGGATAGAGAAAATGTGGTACATTTATATAATGGAGTACTACTCAGCAGAAAAAAAAACAATGGAATCTTGAAATTCGCAGGCAAATGGATGGAACTAGAAGAAACCATCCTGAGTGAGGTAACCCAATCACAAAAAGACAAACATGGTATATACTCACTCATATATGAATTTTAGACATAGAACAAAGGATTACCAGCCTACAATCCTCTTCACCAAAGGAACTAGGAAGCAAGAAGGATTCTAAGAGAAAAATTCATGGTCTCCGGAGATTGGGAAGGGCCAGGATCTCCTAAGCTAATTTGGAGAATGAGGGTAGGGGAGAGGGAGCTGGCAGAATGTGAGGAGGAGAAGAGGTGGGGAGAAGTGGAAATGGAGGTGCAGAAAGGTTGAGTTGGGGGAAGAATAGAGGAGAGCAGGATGAGAGATACCATATCAGAGGGAGCCATTATAGGTCCGAGGAGAGATCTGGCACTAGGAAGATTTCCAGAGATCTACAAGGATGACACGAACTGACAATCTAAGCAATGGTGGAGAGGCTACCTTAAATGCCCTTCCCCATCCTAGGGCCCTCATCCAGTGGCTGATGGAAGCAGAGGCAGACACCCACAACTATACACTGAACTGAACTCTGGAACCCAGTTGCAAAGAGGGAGAAATGAAGATCAAGAAGGTCGGCACCAGGGTGGTGAATTCCACAGAAACAGCTGACCTGAACAAGGAGGAGCACATGGACCCCAGACTGCTGTCTGGTAGGCCATCATGAGACTGATCTAGACCCCTGAAAGCCGATGTCAATGAGGAGACCTTAGCACCCTATGGCGCCTCTGGTATTGGATCAGTATTTTTCCCTGGTGTAAGAAGGGACTTTGAGAGCCCATCCCAAATGAAGGGATGCTCTCTCAGCCTGGACACATCGGGGAGGGCCTAGGCCAGGCCCAGGATGATGATGTGGAATTTGGGGATTCCCTGTGGAGGACCCTACTCCCCATGGGGAGTGGAGGGGGAGGAGGGAGGAGGCAGGTTGGGGGTTGTGGGAGGGGAGAGGGAGAAGAGATTGACATGTGAAATTATGATTTTGTAAAAATTAAATAAAAAACAAAAAACCCTTTCCAAAACATAATATGAAAACCTAAAAGTAACATAGAAGCTTTCTAAAATACATACATAAATCTATAGAGACACCATGTAGTTGAGTCATAAAATATGGAGAAATCAAGCTTGTACTATCTTTCATAGTGCTGGAAGGTGCTTTGCATATTACTAGGGGTGTACAGGAATCAACAGTTTTATCCAACTACTAACACTTTCAGCTACAGTACTGTGTGACCTGGCAAGATATGCCCATTGGCACAATCGTTGCATGACAGCCACTTTGTGGTTGTTTTTATGGCCTGTTACATAAAACAGAACTCATGTCTGGCAATATTAACAGGACCGAAAATCTATAGTGAAGTAGGCCCGGGGCCCTAGGGGAGAACCCACTATTATTATTCTGTTAAATGGACATAGTATTAAATGCCCCCCAACTAAACACTTAACTCTATCTCCATAGATTAGTATATCTCCCATCCCTTATCAGAAAAACTTCTTTTTGCAGTAGATGATGATTATTAGAGACCTACAACTGGTAAATGTTCAGAGAACAAGATTTTGGAATATACAGTCACAAATGGGATATATATTACACCCCAATCCTCTCAAGGCCCAGACAACAGCACATTAGAGGGAGTGGAAAGATGGTACAGGGAAAAGTTAACGGTTAGTTTCACTGAAACAGTATTTGCCAGACATCACAGCACTGTAGTGTACATGAACTTACAGTGGCTGTAGTATACATGAACTCACAGTGGCTATGACTGTTTGCACAAGACCTGTACAATATTAAGACACAATTCCAGCATAGAAAGGGGAAGAGGTCATGAAGTCCTACCCCTAGCTGATGAACTATTGGTAATTGATGTCTACTGGGTGAAGGAGAATCACCTTGCTTTAGACATGCGGATCTTGTATGGATCCATATGTTCTAGTAGATATTCCTATACCATGAGAGTAATAAATGAACTCTTGGATTTAAAAAATATAGCTGAGAAGGGAGGACAATACAGAGGAAGCAGCTCCACATATTTCTCTTTCCTGCCTAGCTATTGGCCATTCAGCTCTTTTTTAGACCAATCAGGTGTTTTAGACTGGCAAAGTAACACAACTTTACAGAATTAAACAAATGCAACATAAAAGAATGCAACATGAGCCCGGTGTTGGTGGCACATGCCTTTAAACCCAGTACTTGGGAGGCAGAGGCAGTGGGATCTCTGTAAGTTCGAGGTCAGCCTGGTCTACAAAGCTATACAGAGAAACCCTGTCTCGAAAAATGCAAGAAAAGAGAATGCAACACATCTTTGCATCATTAAACAAATATTCCACAGCATAAACAAATGTAACACATCTTAAATTAATATTCCACAACAAGAGACCCATGCATGGGAATGAGCCCACCCCTAACACTGTGTGGAGGGCCAAGACCCAGAGGCTAGATGGCCCAGAGACCTAACACAATTGGAGAAAATGATACCTAATGATACTCTGTTATACTCACAGATTGGTGCCTACCCCAATTGTCATCAGAGAGGCTTCATCCAGTAACTGATGGAAACAGATGCAAAGACACACATGCAGATGTTCTAAGGTAAAGGTGGTGCAGAACTTATGGGAGTTGCCAACCAATGACTGGTCCAACTTGACATTCATACCATGAGATGGAGACCATGCCTGATACTGCCTGGAGGGCCAGGAACTGACTGAGTCTGGATAGTCCAGAGACCTAGGATAGAGGCAGACATGACTGGCAGGAAAAAAGTCAATGAAATGATTCCTATGACTCTCTACTATACTCATATATTGGAGTCTAACATAATCATCAGAGAGGCTCCATTTAGCAACTGAGGGGAGCAGATGCAGAAACCTACAGCCAAACATTAGACAGAGCTCAGGGAATTCTTCAGAGGAGGGAGAAGAAGGGTTGTAGGAGCAAGAGGGGTCAAGAACCACACAAGAACATGACCCACAGAATCAACTAAGAAGGGTTCATAGGGGCTCACAGAAACTGAACCAACAACCAGGGAGCCTGTATAGGTCTACACTAGTGCTCTGCACATATATTATGGTTGTGTTGCTTGGTGTTCTTGTAGGACTCCTAAAAGTGGGAGCTGCTAGATGTCTCTGACTTTTCTGCCAGTTTGAGGACTCTTCCTTCTACTGGGCTGCCTTGTCTAGCCTTAATATGAGGTATGTGCCTAGTCTTATTGTAACTTGATAGGCCATGCTTAGTTGACGTCCCTGGGAGGCCTGCTCTTTCTTTTGAAGGGAAAGGGAGGAGTGGATCTGGGGAAAGGGGGGGTGGGGGAAGGAATGGGAGGAGAGGAGGGAGGGGAAATTGATGTGGGGAGTTAATATATAAGCAAAGAATAAAGAAAAAAGAAAATTCTGTTTCAAAAAAATGAAAGTTAACAAGATTGCAGAGGAGACTACTGGGTAACTGGAGCCTGAACTGGAATTAGAGGCTTCCTGCTTCATCTAGTCCACTCCTCACAGATGAGTGATGGAAACTAAAAGGTGTACCAACCTCCCAGTTAGTCACAGCTAGAGCCAGAATGTGAATTTAAGGCTTTTAAATCTCTCTTCAGCCCAAGAAAGTGACTTCAATGTTTTCTTTCTGATTTGTCCCATGAGAGTGATTTTTTTTTCCTGTCTAGCCAGAAACAGAATAGAGAAAAACCTAGCAACAATTTTATTCCAAACTCCAGCAATCTTCAAAAGCTGCATGTTGTCTGCTTTCTCTTTGAGAATCATCCTAATGGACTATCCCTTGTCTACAATATTGGAAAGATAAGTATTGGCTTTCTGAGAGGCCTTGGAAGGCTTTTGCTTCAATCAGCTAGACAGTACTCCTCACAAAAGCTTCCTTCCTTTAAATCAGAATCAAATGAAGGCTTAGAAAAAACTGGAAACACACTTGAGCGACCAATGTTATAGACATAGTTCAATGAGTGATGATTCATCAACAGCAGGGAATACACAGCCATTAAAGCAGCTACAAGGACTGAACAAAAAGTATGATTATGACATAATGACAAGAGAAAATATAGAATTAAAATATAAATACTAGATTTGTAAATACGTAAAATAACTCTTCCTCACTGAAATTAACATTCAGAAAGGGAAATTTTGTTTACATGATAGATTTTGGGATATATAATATTGTTTATTTTTGAGACAAGGTCTCACTTTCTATCTGGCTAGCCTGCAACTATCTATGTAGACCAGGTTAAGTTTGAACTCATACAGATCTACCTGCTTCTTCCCCCTGCCCAATCTTAAGACTAAAGGAATGTTATCAAACCTGATGAATTGTAAATATTATTTATTGTTCTTACATCATTTATTTAAATAAACATTTAAATAAATAAGAAGTAGCTATCATGTCATCTAGAAAAGAAGCACTTTTTCAGTGGCTAAAATTAAATGTTTTCTATCATTAAATAACCTTCAGTTTGATTGGAGTAATCCTGGTCCTTTGAAATGCTTCAGAACAATGAGCAGAGGTAGTCCAAAGCAAGTTTCCTGCCTTCCACAGACACTTTGTCTTGCTTGGGTGCCTCTTCTTTATCAAGTGCCCTGTTTTCTTCATTTCCCTACTTCAGGATTAGAAGCAGATGGCAGGAGCTGATAGATCTGTAAGAGCCACCCAGGAAGAAAAAAACATTCCAATAGTAGGCTGCTATGTGTTAGGCCAGCGCTGCTTTCACTCATTTATTTTACCAGTTATTAGTTTATTTTAGCAGCTGTACTCTATGAAAGGAATAAAGGGGGCAATATTTTTCTCTCTCATCCCACCACGGAATACAATTGTTTTCATGTATCACTTTTTAAAAAGAAATACAATGATATAAAACAAAAACTAAAAAATTGGAAAGGGACAAAACAACAAATGGAAGGGAAGGAGCCCAAGAGAAGGAACAAGAATGAGAGAACTATTCTGGATCTACTCCCTTTCTGTCTCTCATTAGAAAAGAACAGGCTTCTAAGAGATAACAACCAAATATGACAGAGTAACATATAATAAGATAAAACAAAAACCATCACATCAACATTGGACAAGGCAACCAACCTAAGGAAAAGGTCTCCAAGAGTAGTCACAAGAATCAGAGATCCACTCATTCACACTCTCAGGAGAAAACCTGGTGCAGATCTGTGCAGTCCCTGTGCATGCTGCTTCTGTCTTTGTGAGTTCATGTGAGCTTTGCTCTTGTTGATTTAGATGTCCATGTTTCCTTGGTAAATGCAATCACTTCTGGCTCTTACACTAGTTCCACCTCCTTTTCTGCAGGATTTCCTGAGCCCTGAGTGGAGGGATTTGATGGAGACATTTCTTTTAGGGCTGAGTGTTCCAAGGTCTCTCACTGTCTGTATAATGTCTAACTGGATCTCTTTATTTGTTCCCATCTGCTGCAGGAAGAAGCTTCTCTAATTATGGCTGAATAAGGCACTGATCTGAGTATATCTGAGAATATCATTAGGAGTCATTTTATTGCTATGATTTTTGTTTTGTTTTGTTTTGTTTTACCCTTAAGTTTGTTGTGCCCAAATTCTGAAACCCCCAAATCACCAAGAGACCCATTTTGATGCAAAAGCAAAGACCCTTTTATTGTTTTTGTTTAATGAGCTGACCTCATTAGCTGAGGCCCTTTGTCTGTTCATCACAGTGGATGCTTGGAGAAGGACCCTGAGAAACCATGAGGTGGGAAATATATTGGGTAGAGCAAGGGGAGTATCTAGGGGTATGCAACAGTCTCAGGATTGGTGCCCTTCCAGACTTGGGTGACCTGTCCTGTGTTGATTGGTGAACCAGTTGTTATGGCCTATAGGCTCTCCCAGCTAACTTGTGATTGGTTCCTTGCCACAAGAAGGGTATCTGACCTCCTAGTGACTGGGGCAAACCAAGCAAGGTCAGGCAAACACATGTTAGCCTGTCATGGCTGCTAAAGCAGGGTCTGGTCCCTTCAGGTTCCTGGGCTATCTAGTCTCTGGTTCTTGATCACCCCATCTGTGTCAGGTATGGGATCCATCTCATGGAGTGGGCCTTAAGTCAAACAGATATTGGTTGGTTACTCCAACAAGCTGTGTGCCACCATTTCCCTAGCATATCTTACACAGAGGACACCACTAAAGATCAAAGGGTTTGTGGCTAGGTTGTTTGTGTTTCTCCTTTGTAAGCATTCAGAGTAGCTTCCTGTCCCAAAGATGCTATAACATTGGCATGAAGGTTCTATCTAGGCACTGGCTAGACTTCTCCATGCTCAATGAGTTGTGTAGGTGTTGTCTTTAGCAATGGGGCCTTGCTGTCAGTTTGTGAAGAACAACCTGTAGTCTTGGCAACAGCCTGGTTTATTTGGGGGTTTCCATGGGTCACCTTTGGTCAACAACTCGATTAGATGTAACCCAAATCCAGTGCTGGAAACTTTAATTTGGTGACAATTTGATGGCCAGTTGTGGCTCTGTCTTTCTCATTATTTGGTGATATATATATATATATATATATATATATATATATATATATATATATATCTTTTACTGTATTAGGATTCCATACTATCCCTCAGATGGCCCTTAATTTTATCTGTCTCTCCACATATTCCATCCTCATCCCCATCTTCCTTGACCCTCCCCACTTGATCCTTCTGTTCCAGCCCCACCCATCCATCTCTCATCCATCCTCCATCTACCCATCCATACATCCATCCATCCATACATACATACATACCCATCTATTCTATTTCCCTTTTCTAACAAGATCTGTCTAGTCACTTACTCTATACGTAACCACTATGGTTCTATGAATTATAGCTTGGTTATCATTTACATAAGAGATAATATCCACATATAAGTGAATACATACCATATTTGTCTTCCCAGGTCTGGGATACCACACTAAGGATTCTTTTAGTTCTATACATTTACCTGCAAATTTCATGATTTCTTTATAATAGCTGAGCAATATTTGTGTAAATGTACCACATTTTTATCTATTCTTCTGTTGAGGGACATCTAGGTTGTTCCCAGTTTCTGGCTATTATGAAGAGAATAACAATGACTATGGTTAAGTAAGTGGCTCTGCGTTAGGATGAAATATCCTTTGGGTATATGCCCAAGAGTGGTATAGCTAGATCTTGTGGTAGATCAATTCCCATCATCTCGATGAAGCAGCACACTGATTTCCATAGTGACTGTACAAGTTTTCATTTCTACCAGCAATGATTGAATGTTCCTCTTCACATCCTTGCCAGCATGAGCTTTCACTGGTTTTATTGTTCTTATCCATTCTGATACATTTCCATGATAGCTAAGGATGTTGAATTTTCCTTTGTTTATCAGCCATTTTTGTTTTCTCCTTTGAATGTTCTTTGTTTAGATCTTTACCCCATTTTAAATTAGATTATTTATTTTCTTGATATCCAATTTATATCCTCTATGGGATGTGGAGTTGGTAAAATCTTTTTTCCATTCTGTAGTCTACTTCTTTGTTTGAATGACAGTGTCCTTTGCTTTACAGAAGCTTTTTAGTTTCAAGAGGTTCCATTAATTGCTGACTGTAGTGCCTGTGCCATCAGTGTTCTGTTCAGAAAATCACCACCTGTGCCAACACATTCAAGGTTGTTTCCCAATTTCTCTTCTATTAGGTTCAGTATATCTGATTTTATGTTGAGGTCTTTGATCCACTTGGACTTGAGTTTTGTCCAAGGTGATAAATAAGAATCTGTTTGCATTCTTCTACATGCAGTCATCCACTTTGACCAGCCTGATTTGTTGAAGAGTTTTTCTTTTTTCAGTATGTATTTCTGTCTTCTTTATCAAAAATCAGGTTTCCATAGGCGTGTGAATTTATGTCTGGCTCTTCAATTTGACTCCACTGATCAATGTGTCTGATTTTGTGCCAGTACCATGCTGGTTTTATTACTATAGTTCTGTAGTACTGCTTGAAATCAGGGATGGTGATACTTCCTGTAGTTCTTTTATTATTCAGGATTGTATTTGCTATCCTGGGTTTTTTGTGTTTCCATATGAAGCTGAAAATTGTTCTTCCAAGTGCTATGAAGAATTATGTTGGAATTGTGATTGTGTTTCAAGGTCTGTGAAGGATTTTGTTGGAATTATATTGGAATTGTAGATAAAGGGTTTGTGGTTGGTGCATTGAACATGTAGATTGCTTTTGATAGATGGCCATTTTTACTATATTAATCCTAGAAGTATTTCCACCTTCTAACATCTTTAATTTCTTTCTTCACAGACTAGACTTTAACATATTTATTTTACATCTCAACTACAGTTTCCCCTCCCTCCTTTCTTTCCAGTCCCCCCTATTTCATCTCTGTACCCCACCATCCACTCCTCCATTTCTTTTCAGAAAAGGGCAGGCCTCCCATGGATATCAACAAAACATGGCATATCAAGTTGCAATAAGACTAAGCACATCCCCATGTATTAAGGCTGGACAAGGCAACCCAGTTTGAGGAAAGGGTCCCAAAAGCTAGCATGAGAGTCAGGGACAGCCCTTGCTCCCACTGTTAGGAATTCCACAAGAAGACCAAGCAATACAACTATAACATATAGCTCATACCCTTTCTGCTCCCCGGGGAGGATGAAGTTTATGTGCCTGGTTTGGTGTCCCAGTCCCTCCACTGAAAATCTTACCTGGTGACAGGAGATGGCCAGTTCATGCTAAGCATCTGCTATTGCTAAGAGTTTTAGCTGGGGTCATCCTTGAAGATTCCTGGGAGTGTCCCTTGTACTAGTTTTCTACCTGACTTTTCTAGTCATCTCACTCAGTACTCTCCCCCACCATTCACCCCCTAACCTGATCCCTCATGTTGCCATCCCCACCCACCTCCAGTCCACCCACAAGAGCTCTTCTGTTTCCCCTTCCCAGGGAGATCCTTGTGTTCCCCAACACCACCTCAGACCCTTCTTGTTACCAAGCCTCTCTGGGTCTGTGGATTGTAGCATGATTATCCTTTACTTTACAGCTAATATCCACCTATAAGTGAGTACATACCATGTTTGTCTTTCTGTGTCTGTGTTACCCCACTCAGGATGGTTTTTCTAGTTCTATCCATTTGCCTGCAAATTTCATGATGTCATTGTTTTTGTAGCTGAGTAATACTCCATTATGTAAATTTTCTTATCCATTCTTCAGTTGAGGGGCATCTAGGTTGTTCCCAGTTTCTGGCTATTTCAAGAAAAGCTGCTATGAACACAATTGAGCAAATGTCCTTGTGGTATGATTGGGCATCCTTTAGATATATGCCCAAGAGTGGTATAGCTGGGTTACTAGGTAGATTGATTCCCATTTTCCTGAGAAACCACCATATTGATTTCCAAAGTGGCTGTACAAGTTTGTACTCCAACCAGCAATGGAGGGATGTTCCCTTTGCTCCACATCCTCTCCAGAATGAGCTGTTGCTTGTGGTTTTGACCTTAGTCATTTTGACAGGTGTCAGATGGAATCTCAGAGTTGTTTTGATTTGCCTTTCCCTGATGGCTAAGGATGTTGAATATTTCTGTGTTTCTCAGCCTTTTGAGATTCTTCTGTTGAGAATTCTCTATTTAGATCCATACCCCATTTTAAAATTGGGTTATCTGTGTTCTTAATGGAAAAATGTGAAGTGTTTGTCATACAACTCTTTCATGAGCTTTGTTAGAGTTACCCTAAGATGTTTTCTATTATCTGTGACTATTGTGAAATATGTTGCTTCCCTGATTTCTTTCTCAGTCTGTCATTTTTATATAGTAAGGCTACTAATTTTTGTGAGATAATTTTGTGTATACAGTTACTTTGCTGAAAGTGTTTCTCAGCTGTAGGAGTTTCCTGGTGAAATTTTTTGGGTTACTTATGTTTACTGCCATGTCATTATGCAAATAAAGAAACTTTGACTTCTTCCTTTCACTTTGTATCCCCTTGGTCTCCTTCAGCTGTCTTATTGCTCTAGCTAAGACTACAGATACTATATTGAATAGATATGGAAGGAGTGGATATCCTTGTCTTGTTCCTGATTTTAGTGGAATTGTTTTGGATTTCTCTCCATTTAAATACATGTTGGATATGGACTTGCTATAAACTGTCTTTATTATGTTAATTAGATTCCTAGTATCCCTAATCTCTCCAGTACTTTTATCATGAAGGAGTATTGGATTTTGTCTAAGGTCTGTCTTTTCTGAATCTAATGAGATGATCATGTGGTTTTTGTCTTTCAGTTTGTTTTTATGGTGAATTACATTTATTGATTTAACTATGTTGAACCTTTCCTGCATCTCTGGGATGAAGCTTTCTTGATCATGGTACATGATATTTTTGATGTTTTCTTGATGGGGAATGTACTTCTGTGTATGTTCATCTTATTGATTGTTGAATACAGTACTGTTTGGCCAAGGAGGCAGCAAGTTAAGCAGGACTAGGAGTTGAGGAGGATTCTGGGAAATGGAGTAAAGAAGTCTTGCAATCCAGGCAGGAAGTGACATAGCAGGGAGACTCATATATAAACAAACGCATGAAGGAAGTCGTTCCTTTTCGCTCTTCCTCCTGCTCTCTGCTCTGAGCTGCCATGTGATCCTGGTATGAGGACACCAGCGGAAGGCGTCCTCTGTGAGATAAGTCTTATAAAATATATAGATTTATGATAATTAATACTGAGCTAGCAGATGAGAAATCCTAGTCACAGGCCAAGCAGCATTTGTATCTAATATAAGTCTCTGTGTGTTACTTGGGACCTTAACATGGCGGCATGCAGAACTCGGATGACTGGCAGAAGGTGCCCTCATGGTGGCAGGGCTCGCGTGGCTTTGGAGTAAAGATTTATTGTTACATTTTCTTGGATTTGGTTTGCAAGTGTTTTATCAATTTTATCTATGTCCTTAAGGGAAATTGATATGGAATTCTGTTTTTTTGTTGGGTCTTTATGTGGTTTGGTTATCAGGGTAACTAGAGCTGTGTAAAATAAATTCTGCATTGTTCCTTCTTTTTCTGTTTTATTGAATAAATTGAGGAGTATTGGTGTAAACTTCTTTGAAAGTCTAGTAGAATTTTGCTCTTAAAACCCTCTGGCTCTGGACTTTTTTGGTTGGGAGACTTATAATGATTGCTTCTATTTCACTAGGGATTATAGTTCTGTTTATTTTGCTTATCTGACCTTGATTTAATTATAGTAAGTGGTATGTATTTGAGAAAATTAGCTATTTCTTTGAGTGGATTTCAATTGGGTAGAGTATGGGTTTTTGAAGCATGTCCTTATGATTATCTGGTATCCTCGGTGTCTGTTGTTATGTCCCTCTTAATTTGGATATTCTCTCTCTCTCTCTCTCTCTCTCTCTCTCTCTCTCTCTCTCTCTCTCTGCCTTTTAGTTTGGTTGGTCAATCTTGTTGATTTTCTCAAAGAACTAACTCCTTGTTTCATTGATTCTTTGTATTGTTCTCTTTGTTTCTATTTTATTGATTTCAGTTCTGAGTTTGATTATTTCTTGCTGTGATTTCTTTTTGTTCTAATGCTTTCAGGTGTGCTGTGAAGTTGTTAGTATGAGACCTCTGCAGGTTTTTTACTTTTTATGTAGGCAATTACTGCTATGCACTTGCCTCTTAGAACTGCTTTCAATGTGTCTCATAAGTTTGACTGTGTTCTGTATCCATTTTCTACAATTCTAGAAAGCCTTTTATTTCTTTAATTTCTACCTTGACCCATTTTTCTTTCAGCAGTGAGTTCATTTTTCATGAGTTTGTAAGTAAGGTTTCTATTGTTTCTATTGTCAATATCCACCTTTAATCTGTAGTAGTAAGATAGGATGCTGGGTATTGTTTCAATTTTCTTGTATCTGTTGAGCACTGCCTTTTTGTCCATATATGTGGTCAGTTGAAGAAAGTTCCATGAGGTGCTGAGAAGACAGTATATTCTTTTGTGTTTGGATAAAATGTTCTGTGAGATATCTGTTAGGTCCATTTGCTATGACATCAATCCAGAATTTCTCTGTTTAGCTTTTGTCTAAATGTCCTGTCTATTGGCCAGAGTAGGGTATTGAAGTCTTCCACTATCAGTGTGTAAGAATCAATATGTGATTTAAGATGTAGTAGTGTTTCTTTTATGAACTTGGGGGCTCTGTGTTTGGTGCATAGATGTTAAGAATTGAAATGTCCTCTTGGAGGATTTTTCCTTTGGTAAGTATGTAGTGTCCTTCCCTATGTCTTTTGGTTTAATTTTGGTTTGAATTCTATTTTGTTATATGTTAAAATGGCTACACCAGCTTGCCTTTTAGGTTTGTTTGCTTGGAACATTTTTCCATCCTTTTATCTAGAGGTGATGTCTTTTCTTTATGTGAAGTTATGTTTCTTGAATGTAGCAGAAGGATGGATCTTGTTTTCTCATCTTCTGTATTAATCTATGTCTTTTTATTGGGGAATTGAGTCCACTGATATTGAGAGATAAATGAGTGGTGTCTGTTGATTTCTGTTATTTTGTTGTTGTTGTTGTGGCAGTATTGATGGTGATGGTGGTGGCAGTGGGCAGTAATTTGTGTGTGGTGTGTGTGTGTGTGTGTGTGTGTGTGTGTGTGCGCGCACGCGCGCGCGTGTGCGTGTGTGTGTGCAGTGTGCTCGCATGTGCTCCTTTGATTTGTTGCCCTGGGATCATTTATTCATTGTGTTTTCTTGAGTGTGATTAACCTCTTTATGTTGGAGTTTTCCTCCTAGTGCCTTATATATGGCTGTATTTGTAGGTAGATATAGCTCAAATTTGGTTTTTATCATGAAATATCTTACTTTCTCCATCTATGGTGATTGAAAGTTTTTCTGGGTATAGTAATCTGGGCTGGCATCTGTGGTCTCTTAGAGTCTGCAGCACATCTGTCCAGACCCTTCTGTATTTTAGACTCTCCATTGTGAAACCAGATGTAATCCTAATTCTAATGTTACTTGATCTTTTTCCCTTGCAGCTTTTAATAATTCTTTCTTTGTTCTGTATGTTTAGTGTTTCTGTTATTATGTGCTGGGGGGTACTTTCTTTTCTGGTACAGTCTATTTGGTGTTCTGTATGCTTCTTGTACTTTTATAAGCATCTCCTTTAGGTTTTTTTTCTCTTCTCATTTTGTTGAAATTTTTTTCTGTGCCTTTGACCTTGGTTTCTTCTTCCTCTATTCTTATTATTCTTAGACTTTGTCTTTTCATGGCGTTCCAGATTTTCTGGCTGTTTTGTGTCAGGACTTTTTTTTTTAGATTTAACATTTTTTTTCTATCAGGTCTTCAGGGTCTGAGATTCTGTCTTCCATCTCTTGTATTCTGTCAGTGAGGTTAGTCTCTGAGGTTCCAGTTCCAGTACATAAAATTTACATTTCCACATTTCCCTCAGTTTATGTGTTCTTTATTGATTTTGTTTCCACTTTCAGATCTATAACTATTTTACTCATTTTTTCCACTGTTTGTGTTTTCATAGATTTCTTTAAGGAATTTATTCATTACCTCTATAAGGTCCTCTATCATATTCATAAGGGCTATTTTAAGGTCTTTTTCTTGTGTTTCAACTATGTTGCAATATTCCGGGACTGTTATGATAGTATTGCTGGGCTATCTTGGAGAGATGTTGATCTGGATGCTATTGAGTGTGTTTTTATGCTGACATCTAGGCATCTGGGTTCAAGAAGATTGTAATTTTAAGTACTGACTACTAGTCTTGACTTTGTTGAATTTTTTCCCCTTAGTTTCAGTGGTTCTTTTTTGTTCTTAGGAAAGTGGAGAGTTTGTGTACTGCCTGGTAGGAAAGTCTTCTGGTATCCTTATATGTGTGGCCACTGGGGCTTCCAGGTAAAATGTGTTTCTAGGTTTCGGGAGCTGACACTTAGGAATGGAGTTGGGCTAGGAGGAGGTATGCTGAGGAGGACCACAGTGGGGAGGAAAACATGCTGTTCCACAAGGATCTGCTTAATCTTCTGGGAATGGGGACAGAGAGTGAGGAGAGGCTTCAGCAGGTGGTTTGCTACAGAGCTGGGGATGAGACTGGGGGACTGGAATTGGAAAACTGGGGGAGAGATGAAAATCTGCAGTTAGCCTACCTTCTCATTCCCAGGGAATGCCTTTTAGAGTTGAGGGCTGGGATAAAGCAATGAGTGGGGGATGGAAGTTTGTAACAATATATCTGCATGATCCACTGGAAATGGGGCTAGAGACGCGAGGGAGATGCTGAGGAAGAGGTGCAGATCTGCAGCTAGCCTACCTGCTTCCCTGCCTAGAGTGGCATGTATCTGTTTCTTAATCTTTACCCAGAGACACTGTTCTTACAGTGTAATGAAATAGTCTATGCAATTGGTTTTTTCTATTTTTTCTCAATGTTTATTGCATTTAGGATTTTCCATGTTTGTTGCAATCTTCAGAATTATTGTTCCTTGGAGACAAGGTCTCAATAGCTCAAACTGGCCTTCAAATTGCAATCCACCTGCCTCAGCCTCCCCAGTGCTAGGACTACAAGTGTGTGCCACCATGGGAAGCAAAGCTATTATTTTTATTCCCTGTGCAATATACCATTCAATCTGAATTTTGCTATGACTGTAGGGGGTTTTGAGATTATGTTTAATGGCATTGTAAAGTATATTTATGTATATAGTTTCTCATTCTTTTGAATAATAGCCATAATGACAAATTTCCAGGAGTGAAATTGCTACCTGAAAGGTCTCGAATATTTTTATGACTTCTCATATGTGTGTGTGTGTGTGTGTGTGTGTGTGTTGCAAATCACCCTTTAAAAGAATTGTTTTTACTTTCTCTTGCTACCAGAATAGCATGAAGATTTTTTTCACTTTTGTCCCTCCTAAGCCAAACCAGCATGTGCTTGATTTTTTGACTTTGACAAGTATAAAATTGAAACTCATTATTGTTCTTTTTATTTATTTATTTATCAATTTTATTTTCTTCTTATTTATACTAATAATACTTTTACAGTTTCTCATATATGCACCTTGAGTACTGACCACTGTCACCTCCCACCACTTACCATCCCTGTCTACCCTCCCCACAAATATCTCTTTCATGTTTGTATCTATTTATTTTGTTTTGTGGCCTACTTAAATTACCCAGGGTCATCCATGTGATGGTGGGTTTGGAGTTACCTGTTGGAGCCTGATGGGCTCAGCAGAGAGTACAGAGCTGAGGAAGTGACACCCTCCCCCACTAAACCTGAGTAGGCAATAATTCAGATGAAATGAATGTGTAGGGCCCTGTGAGTGCCTCCTTCTTCTTTGACTGATTGTTAATAGGGCTTGTCTTGCGTAGTTACAGTATAGGAAACAATGTTGAGGTGAGTTAATGATTGCAAATAGTTGTATGGAATTTAGAGAATGCCATTACTCAGCCCTTTGCCCTATCTTCCAGTTCCTGCATACTGCCCACTTTTTTCTTCCACAGTGTTGGCTTGTAGCAGGTGGTATAAGTGACCTAAGGCTTGGCTCACATTCATTACTTATTTTCTGTATCCTAGGCAGCCATGAATCTCTAAATTCACTGTTCATGAGAAGCTTCTCTGATTAAGGCTTATGTGTATAGATATAAGTATAGGTGTTTTGAAGGCAGCTTGTTGGTATGTCAGTTTAATTTATTTTTTATTGCATGTGGCTTGTCTACACATAAGTCAAATAACACAAGCTTTGGGAGTCATTTGTCTTTCACTGTGGGTGCTGGGGACTGCACTCAGGTACACAGCAAATGCTTTAACATGCTGAGCTTTTTAGACAAGGCTTCTCTGTGTATCCCAGACTGGTTTCAAACTTCTGATAGGAACCTCCTGCCACCACCTTCCAAGTGCTGGGATTACAAAGTGTGTACCATCACACCACCACATGCGACTTGGTGCAGTGCTTGTTTTTAACTCTGTTTTTTGTGTGTGTTTGAAATATCTGCTGTCTTTTCCAGCTGCCCAAGGGTGTGGGTTGTTGCTGGAAAGCAAAGACTGAAAAAGCAGCGGCAACTACAAAAGGGACGAAACAGTTGAGGTTACCTCTCCACACACATTTTCAATTCCACACTGCACAAGTTATGCCAGGATACTAGTTATGGTCAAGCTGAGCAAAAAGGGAAGCTGATGAATACCTTGGAAGAATAGAGAAACCATCAAAAGAAAAAACCCTCAGGTTTGCTTTTGATTTGGGTGCCTTTACTGTTTTTTAGCCATACATAAAACTCAAAGGTATATAGGCACTAAATAGAAAATCAGTTACATAGTGTGTGAAGTGCAAGAGAAAAATGACAGAATTCGGCACAATCCTCCCTTGCATGTTCCTGAAGTTCCCAGTGAGCCTGTTCACGAGGATTGTATTTATTTGTACTCTGTTGCCAGGCAAGAATCAAGGTGTATTTCAACCAGATGTCCTTGCTGGGCTCTGTAAGAGTAGCAAAGGGGGAGACATGTGTTTTTCTTTAAGCAGAGCTTGTCAGGCCATCAGCAGCTGCTTTCAGTCTCATGGGTGGATCTCTCCACTTGTCAGATTTCCTAGCTCCTGAGGTTTTGGACAAGCCACCCTTGGTTTCTTTAATCTATCTTGGGCATTGTTAATTCTCTTTTAAGTGTCAAATTACACTTCCAGCAGTTTTCTTAGGCCAACATCTAGGCTGCCATCCCTAACCTGTTCCCCAAGGGTTACATGGCCTGCTGACCTAAAAGCAGGCTGATTACAACATTTCTTTCCTGTGTCAAAGAAAATTGTGAAAGACAAAATGGGCAAAAACCGATTACTGAATGTTCTTACTGGTGTATTCCTCAAGGTTATCTGGGCCTCCCATTGGCCTTGAACTATTTAACAATTTCTAAGTTGTGGACAAGTGAGATCAATGTAAAATGCTCTTCTTATCCACAGAAATACAACAGGATTCTGAATGGTGTAGTGCAGTTGACTTCTGTCCCATGGATATTGTGCAGTTTTTCATCCATCAATGTGAAAATTGATTCATTTTTGAGTTCTGCTTTGAACTGGTTACATCTCTTGTTTCTCCATTTGACTTGTGAGTTAAAATGTCTACATGTTTCTATTTTCACAAAAGACATGATTTTAACTTTTAAGAACTTACCCTTCAACCCTAGCTTGTCTTTTTGCAAGGAATTATAGGCCCAAATGGGCTTCTCCTTTGGCCCATTTGTCTGTACAGGAAGTATCAGCTCAGTTCCCCACGATATTTTCAATGCAACTAGTTTTTAAAGACTTTATAAATGACAATGGTACCAGCTATAACTTCCATCTAACCAGCTAATCTCAGAATTCTGATCTCCAGCCTCTTCAAAAGGTATTTTTGGAAGAAACAATTTCCCGTGACAGAAGTTCTTGGCCTGGTCAGTATCTGCAAAAAGAAGTTCCCCGACTTGTCTCATACCTGCTCTAGAGAAATAGCAACGTGCCAGTTGGTGTTGACCTTACTCAAAGTGCAGTGATATGTGGGAACTATTTCCATTAGAAACTTCATTTCCCCCTCAAATTTCAAAATTGTAAGAGCACCTTTAGGGGCCAACTTGAAGAAGAAACATTACTAAAGAATCATAAAGAATCATGGTCAGTTGCAAAGATGCCTTTTTTTTGGGAGTGGGGTCTGAAAAGGTTGAGGAAAAAGGAGGGCTTACATGCAGATGGAGGGACACAGGAATGAGACTGGGGAAAATGTCAAGGAAAAGTATAATCAGAGCAAACTGTCAGGGTTGGTAGGGAATGAGATTAGAAATGAGAAGCTAGGCCAGGGATCTCTAGTCAATTTCACCTCATGCTTCTGTGAGGCAGAAATGAAACAGAAACAGAAGTAATTCATGTGTTTTGAAAATACGTAAAGATTGTGTAGTGTAGACCTATAAAGTAGTTCCTTGAGGGATTAAAGAGAGAGACTTAGTTGGGTTTTACTCCAACACATTTATTAACTTAAAGGACTTTTAAAGCTTTAATGATTAGGTAGACTAGTTGTTCTCCACAGGGCCAGCCTTCCATATCTCACCTCTTGAATAGAGGATGAGAAAAGGAAATGGGTTTGAAGTTTTCTGTTTTCTTTTTCTATTTTTAATTTAAGGGGATAATGTAAGAAGAATTCTGATACATTTGGTTATCACACCTAGTGTTGCAGGGTTATTGTTTTAAGTGTAAGGGCTCAACTTCTGATGAATATGGATGGCAGTGAGACTCAGATCATGTAACTTCTCTGGGCTGTCAACTCCTTTCTTAACTGGCTAGTCTCTCTACTCCCAAACAATTTGGCCCATTCATAAGGGCAGCTTTATCCTCAGGGTATGGGTTTAATGTCTCAACTCCTGCTTCTGTAGATCCTGTTTTCATTTGCCAGCTAAAGCTTAGTTTGCAGTCTTCTAGCAAAAGAGTGTGAGGAAGATTCTTCATCAGCAACCTGCATGTAAGGCACCTTTCAGTCAAGCAAAGCCCATGTTACCAGTGTTAATTAGGTATAAGTTCCCACAGGCACAACAAAAATCCTTAAATTGACTGAGATGGACTTGTATGAAAAGAAGGCTTAAGATGATGGTCAGGGGTGCTATAAGTTTATGGGATGCTGGATTTGGCCTCCTGGTATTCCATCCATTAGTTCACACAGTTTACAAAAGTTCTGTAAGCCAATACTCAAGTCTCTCTGCAATGTGGGTGGATATATGAATGAAGTAATAAATGGACAAATAAAAGAACAAATATAAGACCCCCAAGATGATTCACCCCACCTCACTACCATGATTCTTCCCCTTCTCAGTACTAAGGATGTAGCCCAGGGCCTCATGCATGCTTCACAAACTCTCTACCATTGAGCTACATTCCCTAGTTCCCACAAGGACTACTGGTAGCAATTTTCAGACCCTTTCAGGTGCCCAGACACACCCCATTATTTTATGGATTGTATCTTGTACAATCTTTGGAGATTCTACTTTCTGTAGCTGGTATTTTCTTATTTAGTTTTATGATTTCTGAGATCTAATATGGCCTGCTTCAGTATCACACCTTTCCATTAGACCATGCAGGAAAGAGGAAAGGGTGCTATCACCATCTACCAGATTTCATCTTAAACATTGTGGAGAACTTATTCTTTGAATTAAAATGATTACTTTTTCTGTTCCACTCCTAGTCTCCCCTTCTCATTCTCCTAGCTCATTCTTCCCTCCCCTATGCTCCCAATTTGCTCAGAAGATCTTGTCCCTTTCCCCTTCTCCCAGGGACCATGTATGTCTGTCTTAGAGTCCTCCTTGTTTCCTAGCTTCTCTAGCAGTGTGGAGTGTGGGCTGGCAATCCTTTGCTTTATGTCAAAAATCCATATATGAGTGAGTACATACCCTGTTTGTCTTTTTGTGATTGGGTTACCTCGCTCAGAATGGTTTCTTCTAGTTCCATCCATTTTCCTGCAAATTTCAAGATTCTATTGTTTTTTTTTTTCTCCTGACTAGTACTCCATTGTGTAAATGTACCACATTTTCTCTATCCATTCTTCAGTTGAGGGGCATCTAGGCTGCTTCCAGTTTCTGGCTATTACAAATAATGCTGCTATGAACATTGTTGAAAAAATATCCTTGTATGAATGTGCTTCTTTTGGGTATATGCCTATGAGTGGAATTGCTAGATCTTGTGGTACACTGATTCTCATTTTCCTGAGGAGTCGCCATACTGATTTCCAAAGTGACTGTACAAGTTTGCACTCCCACCAGGAGTGGAGGAGTGTTCCCCTTTCTCCACATGCTCTCCAGCATGAACTGTCATTGCTGTTTTTTTTTTTTCTTATTTTAGCCATCTGACAGGAGTAAGATGGTATCTCAGAGTTGTTTAGATTTGCATTTCCCTGATGGCTAAGGATGTTGAACACTTTCTTATGTGTCTTTCAGCCATTTTACATTCCTCTATTGAGAATTCTCTATTTCTGTCCCCAGTTTTCAATTGAATTGTTTGGTATTTTTTTTTGGAGTCTAGCTTCTTGAGTTCTTTGTATATTTTGGAAATCAGCTCTCTGTCAGATGTGGGGTTGGTGAATTTCTTTTCCCAGTCTGTGGACTGCCATTTTGTCTTGTTGACTGTGTCCTTTGCCTTACAGAAGCTTCTTGGTTTCAGGAGTTACCATTTATCAATTGTTGATCTCAATGTCTGTGCTACTAGTGTAATGTTCAGGAAGTGGTCTCCTGTACCAATTAATTCAAGGGTATTTCCCACTTTGTCTTCTAATAGATTCAGTGTGGCTGGATGTTGAGGTCTTTGATCCATTTGGACTTAAGTTTTGTGCAAGGCGATAGACATGGATCTATCTGCAGTCTTCTACATGCCAGCATCCAGTTATGTCAGCACCATTTGTTGAAGATGCTTTCTTTATTCCATCATATAAATTTAGCTTCTTTGTAAAAAATTAGGTGTTTGTAGGTGTGTTGTTTGATATCAGGGTTTTCAACTTGATTCCATGGAGGACATGAGGGAGCAGGAAGGTTGAGTTGGGGGAAAAATAGAGGAAAACAAGACAAGAGATACCATAATAGCAGGAGACATTTTAGGTTTAAAGAGAAATCAGGCATTAGGGAAATGTCTGGAGAGCTACAAAGATAACACCAACTAACAATCTAAGCATAAGAGGAGATGCTTCCTTAAATGTCCTCCCATGATAATGAGATTGATGACTGACTTATATGCCATCCTCTAGCCTTCATCCAGCTGCTGGTGGAAGTAGAAGCAGACACCCACAGCTAAGCACTGAATTGAACTGGAATCCAGTTGCAGAGAAGGATGAGTGATAAGCAAAGGGGTCCAGACCAGGCTGGTGAAACCCACAGAAACAGGTGACCTGAACAAGGGGGAGCTCTTGGTCCCTAGACTGATAGCTGGGAAACCAGCATGGGACTGATCCAGACCCCAAGAACGTGGGTGTCAGTGAGGGCACCTCTGATATCTATAGGGCCTTTTGTAGTGGATCAGTACTTATCCCTAGCATAGGAATGGACTTTGGGAGCCCATTTCACATAGAGGGATAGTCCCTCAGCTTAGACACACGGCATGGGCCCAGGCCCTATCCCAAAGCATATGACAGACTCTGAAGACCCCGTATGGAAGGCCTCACCCTCCCTGGGGAGCAGAACGGGTATGGGATAGGTAGGGTGTTAGTGGAGGGCAAGGGAGAAGGAGAGGGAGAGAGAACTGGGATTGACATGTAAAACAATCTTGTTTCTAATTCAAATAAAAAATAGAAAAAGTAAAATGATTAATTTATTACTTTTCTTTCGTGTGTGTGTGTGTGTGTGTGTGTGTGTGTGTGTGTGTGTGTGTGTGTGTGTACATGCATAGATGGAAGTCTGTAGACAACTTGGAGAAGTAGGTTTTTACTTTCCACATTTGTGAGGCAGGGTCTCTCTTGCTTCTGCCACTGTGGAGAATACTCTGCGGTGTCTAGCCCACAAGTTTCTTAGCAATTCTCCTGTCTTAGCCTCCCATCTCAATGTAGGAGTGCTGGGATTTTAGATCATGCAACCACACCCAACAAACTCAAGTCGTCACACTTGTCTGGCAAAGGTTTTTTTTTTCCTAATGAGCCATCTCCTTGGGCCTTCTGTGGATTTTTGATTATGAAAAATAAATTGTCCATCATAGTATGGTGAAAAGAATGTGGACTATTTAATCAGGCCAGATCTGGATTTGAGTCATAGCAGTGCCTTTTGCTATTTGGGTTAGACTTACTACTTTTCTCTGAACCTTTATTTTTCAACATACAGGAAAATGAACAATATACCTTTAAGGTTATTTCTGCAGATCAAATAATATTAAAATGTAACCTTTTCTAAAATGGTGTCATAGTAGGTACTCAATACACAATAGCTATTGAAGAAAGGAAACAGAGAAAGCTTAGCAACCTGGGAATCCACTTGACTTGAGCAACACACATACCTTTTCACAGAAATTCATTTAGTAACCTGGGGGCACCCACCTACATTAAGCTTCAGGTATAACACACTCCAAACAATGCAATGGATCTCTCCTCTCTAGCAACTCCTTAGTTACTCGCCTTTGGAGATCAACCCCATCCTGAACTCAATGAAATGGGGCAATCCAGTCTAAAATTGTTTTAGGACATCTGCAGTAATAAAACCTCTAGCTTCAGAATAATCCTTTAGGGAAAATCTTCTATTTACTATAAATCTTATGCATGATTGGGTATGTATATGACTAATATCAGGTGCATCATAGAAAGGACATGCACAATGGGTAGGAATGTAACCTATACCTATCAATCAAAGAGGAGAGCACTTACAGTCTGTCCCTAGCAAGTTGTTCCTCCTCCCCAGTAACCAGGTACTCTTGAGTATTCTAGCTCAGATGGTGTACTGTTTTCTTGCAATGTATCTATTTTGTAGTTTTGTTTTGCCTTTCAAAAAAGTTCCTTGCTACTTTGCTATTGTGTTTTGACTTTATGAACAAGATGCCAAGAACCTAAGTGTTATGATAAAGCAGGAGGGGGACCTTGGCAGATTCCATGACAGGTGAGGGTGACTGAGGTAGGGGACAAACATGCCAGGAAGACAGAGCTTAGTGAGAAGTTTTATTAGAAAGGGAAGGGGGCAGGAAAGAGAAAAGAAGTAAAGGGACACAGAGACAGAGAGCGGACAGGAGAGAAGAGGGAGACAGGAAAGGTCCTGTCTGCCTCAGGGGAACAGCAGGAAAGAAAGAGGAAAGAGAGCATAAGTAGGCGGGGCTCTTTCTTTTAAAGGGGTCCTTTGCACTTGTGTCCATGCTAGTAGTCATGAAACCCCGGACTGACCAGGGTACTTCTTGAATGCATTCTTCCAGGTAATAGGGGCAGGCCAGCATAATGCCTGAATCCTTACATGAAGAACATGTACAGAAAGAGACTACAAATTACACTATTACTTTAAAATGTTATATTTATATAATATTTTACATGTTACAAATTCTTCCATACCTTCTTTCATCCAACCTAATTCTATCATTTGATTCATATGTATATTTTAAAGAGGCATATTTGCATTATTAAATATTAATATCTAAGATTCAAATTCAACTTAGAGCTGTCTTCAGGTATTAAATGCTCATCTTGGCCCTATGCTTCTATGATTTTCACATTTCCAGGAGCCAGACAGTTACCTAATTCTTTCTGAGCTTTCAGCAAGCACTAAGCAGGCAGGAAAAATTGCTTAAATTCTATACAGGAGGCTACAAACCTAGTGTATCTCAACCCATGGCTGCTAGTTTTCTCAGAATTACTAGTTATGAGACGTTGGCTTTAATACCTGGGCCGACTCTCCAGCCTTTGTCTCAGTTTTTAAAGAAATCTTTTTTGGCGGGTTTTAATTAGTTACATTTATTTATTCAGTGTGTGTGTGTGTGTGTGTGTGTGTGTGTGTGTGTGTGTGTGTGTGTGTGTAAAACAAGACCTCATGCAGGAGTTGGAGTTGGTTCTCTCCTTCCACCCCATGTATTCTGGGGATGGAACTCAGACACTCAATCCTGGAAGTGAGTACCTTTACCTACTAAGCCATCTTTCTGGCCCAGGAAATGATTTGAATGGGATAGTTTGCATCTTTTGTTCAAAGTGCCCCTGAAATTGTTAAGATTTGTCACTTCCTCACTCCTAGAAATGTCCAAGTGAATTTGGCCCAGCTCAGATGTATGTGTGGAGAGGGGAGTAAAGCCATTTCTTTGGAACTGCATTTGTAAAAAAACAAAGTTTTGTTAAAATGTGTATATTGCATTATTGTTTTGTTATTCACTTATGTATTCTCATTTCTAACACTTAATGCTATTGCTCGGTACATACCCTCTTGCTTTTGGATGAACTGGATGCTTGAATCTTTCAATGCCAATACTTCATATTGATGTATGGGGAGTCCTATAGAATGAAAGCCTGGCCTTTACCATCCCCAACAAGCTACACTTGGGCACCTGTCCCTAATGCTGCAAGCAGAGAAAGATTAATTCAATGGAGCCATATTACAAAGAGGAAGTTACTCACCCATCCTTAAGCCATTATTGTCTGTTCTGGTTAGTTTTTGTCAACACATTTATCTTGAAAGAGGGCATCTCAACTGAGGAATTGCATTCATTAGAATGCCCTGTGGCCTGTCAGTTGGGTATTTTTCAAAACTAATGATTGATATGGGAAGGCCCAGTCCATGCTGGGCTGTGCCATCCCTAGACAAATAGGCCTGGGCTGTATAAGGTAGTAAGTGAACATGGGTTTGGGAGCATGCCAGTAAGCAGTGTTCCTCTGTGGTCTTTGCTTTAGTTCCTGCCTCTGGATTCCTACATCTGAGTTCCTGCTCTGGCTTCCCTTTACAATAGTCTATAACCTGTAAGCTAAAATAAACCCTCTCCCCCAAGTTGCTTTTACTTATGGTGTTTATGACAGAAAGAAACAACACATTGTCTCAGCTGGTCTGTCCTGCAAGGTGGCCTGATAAAATGTCAAATTGTTAATCTGTTAGTTCCTGGGGATGAAACTTGCCCTTAGAGGTTAGTGTTCTCTTCTGTAGGAATGGTGTCACCTGTGAGGTTTTGCTGTTCCTAGGATCTGAGATAACTGCAGTTTCAGGACAAGAATTTGTCTCTGTGCAGTGATGCAATGTAAAAGAGATATACAGAAACAAAATGAAGGCAGAGATGTCAGACTCTCGTCCTTCTTTTAGTTACGTGTGGACCCAAGCGAGGAGTCAATACTTTTTAGCAAAATCAGTTTTGACATGCCTGTTTCGAGCTGAGCTGAGGCTGGGATAGTTATTACAACTTCAAATGCCTTTAGGTCTTTCTCATAGAACTAAGATCATTTCCTGGAGAAAGCTTGACTTTCCAGGCCTCAGATCCTTGGGGTAAGTTTCATATTACCTATGACTAGGAAATTCAGATCATGGGCAAAAATCAATAAGAGCTTTGGTCAGATCAATTACACAAACACAAGTGTGATAAACGAATACCACAGTGTGTTAGTATGAAAGTGAACCCCAGGCTAAAATTCAGGCCTACTGGCTATGGAACTTTAGGTAAATCATTCTACTTCTCTGAACTCTGTGTGGCCTATCTACCACACACAGTTGTTCTGAACAAACTGTAAAAACACTGTACAATTTCTCTTAAAGTCCTACTCCACTAAAACGTAATCTGTGATCTCTCTGTGGACCTGATGTGAATGTAGCATGACCCTGTGTGTAGCATTTGTTTTAATGCTAATTGATGGCCTGAAGAGTGGGGCTGATATGCATTGCTGGGGATACAGATGCAAATGACATTCTGCCACCAATAAGGTTTTCTATTTTTGAATGAAAATTTCCTCTCATGGAGTGAGAGCTTTTCCATATGCTCACCCACTCATGAGTAGCCAAAGATGTTATTGTAAAATGAATACTCCATGTTGTGCCATCTTGCTTGTTTATAGCAAGAAAAATTTCTATATCCTTATCATTCTTTGTGGATTTCTACAAACATTTCTTTGTCAGTTATGGCTATAGTCATTTCCTCCAATGAGTAAAAGATGTGCTGTTCTGCTGCCCCCTTTGTGAGTGTGTGTTTAAATATTTTTTTTTCTAAATACTCCTGGTAGCCTTGCTTATATAAATGTGCTCAGCATCTTATTTTACTGAGCCTTCCACTTAGGACAGCTGTCTTCTTTCTGACAAACCAAGACCACTCTGGCCTTCAAAACCCTGCTTAAAATTCATCTGTGCAGAATGCTTAATCCATTAACAAAGATTTGGTAAGTCCTGGCTTGAGGTAGGTCCTGTGGGGGCTAGAACAGGGTCCTGTCCTTCAAGGAGAATTGGAGGTAAGCTGGGGAAATGAGACACTTGCACAGAATGGGGATGAATTAGCAATCACGAGTGGTATGCTATGAGCCGCAGATGAGCAGTAATGGCAGGATGTCCTGGTGGAGAGCACTGTAGACAGGCTGGCTATGTCAGAGGTGGAGCATGAGCTAGGTCTTAGATAAGGCCCAAGGAGATATAAATGTTGGCTATTTTCATGTGATTATCACATGTGGTATACATGAGTTGAATTATCACAACCTAGCTCATAAATATAAATAATTCAAAGTAATTAACAAAGGCTGAGAAAAATAGCTCTGAGAATAAAGTCCTTGTGATGCAGGCATGAGGACTAGAGTTCAAATCTCCCAAACTTGTAAAAGGATGCCCAGTTCTGGTGGCTTTTTGTAATCCCAGCATTTGGAAAGCAGACACCCCAGGGCAAGCTGGATAGCCAGAGTAGCAGGAATTGGAGAACTCTTGTCTCATTGAGAGATCTTGCCATAATAAGTAGAATGGAGAGTGATTTAGGAAGTCACCTGACATGGGTTTCCATATACACACACAGGAACACATTTGCTCATGCATGCACTCAGACAACCTGCTCATGCATGCACCCCCCCCCCCCCGCACATAACACACACACACACACACACAGAGAGAGAGAGAGAGAGAGAGAGTCACCACACACATACACAAGACAAATAAATGCTCCCCCCACATGCTCAAAAAGAAAATAAGTAGTATAGATTTGAAAAAAGGAGAATGCACTGCTTTCCAAATAGATAGAGGAAGGAGACAAAGAGGAAAGGAAATGGAAAGGCAATGGGATTAATGTTACTATAAGGCAAAGAAGCAGCAATGTAGACATTTGCTCCTGAACAGTGAAGAGTCCCAGAGGCAGCAGTTGCAGAGGCCTAGTGGCAACACAGATGAAAAATGAGCTCAAATAAAGGGCTTGGGTATCAGGCCAAGGAGCCCGACCACTATTGGTTCATCAATGGGAAATCATTAGGGATAACTATACAGGAAGATAACCCGATATGACCTATATTTGAGTACATTCACCTAATGATAGTATGCATGGTGGCCTTGGAGTTGCAGGTAAAAGATGGTGTCAACAGCAGGCAAGCTAGAGGGAGAAGACATCGTGACTTTCAGCTGGACTATCACTCTACCCTTCCAGGACTCCAATAGTGCACATGCCTATCTCTATGAAGCTGCATTTGTGATCTGATAGTAGGTGGGAGGTAATTTTGAGGACAGAGCATGAATGTTTGATCCAGTCAGACCTAGATGTAAATTCACACTGTACCACTTAATCTCTGTGGATTTGTACCAATGATTTTATTCCTCTGAACCCCAGTTTTCTCATAGGTGAAATAGCCGTAATAGAAATTCACAAGGAAGTTAATGAGAAAGGCTGTCACATAGGAGATAAATGTTAAGCCAACATTCCTCACCTTCTTCGTTCCAATTATCTGTGTGGCCTTGAGCACCCTTTTCTCTGGAGGAGGTGCCATGTACAAGAAGACAGTTATTTCTTCCAGAATCACTGTATTGGAAAATCCTTGGTTGTCTAGCAAAATGCTTGACTATGCCTTTCTCATTCCTCTTACTCCCATAAGAGAGTTTATTCACCTAATCAACAAACATTTATTTAAAGCCTATTGTATGGCATGTATTGTCTTATATGTAAAGCAATGAACAAAACTAGACACAAATCTCTGTCATTATAGAACTGATTATTTTTATTTGTGGCTACAGAGAAATCTCTCTATCAATAAATATTCAATATGTCAAATGGTAAAAGTGGACACAGGAAATGGTAGGAAGTTGGTCAAGATTAAACTTCGTATTAGGTGACACCCCAGAAGAGACCTGAAATAATGAAGATGCAATTAGGCTATGTGGGACAATAGCCTTCCAGAAAGAAGGAGTCCAGGTGGAGTGATTCTTAAGTGGTAACATGCTTCGGGAGTTTAAAGAACAGTATGGGGCCTAAGGTGTTTGAAACAGGGTGGGTGTGGTGCTTTAGAAGAGATATGTCCCTCATAGACTCACACATTTGAACACTTGGTCCCTGGCTAGAGGCACTGTTTATAGAGGTTGTGGTATGCCACACTGGGGACAGGTTTTGAGAGTTTATAGCTTTGCTCCACGTGTAGTTTTCTCTCTCTGCTTTGTATTTGTTACTGAAGATGTGATCTTCCACTTTTCTGCTCCACTCACCTGCTGCCTTGCCTCCCCTGCCATTATGGGTACTCCTTCTGGAACTATAAGCACAATTAAACCCTTCCTTCTATAAGTTGCCTTAGTAGTGGTGTTTTATCACAACGATAAAAGTAACTAATGCAATAAGCAAGGAGAACACTATTGGGATAGGATCCCAGAAATATGTTCAGTATTCAGACAAAGTAGATCGAGGTAAGCACTCAGAGCAAACCAGAGAACCCTGGGAGGATTTGACATAGAGGAGGGACTGACTTAGTCACTTGAACAGAATGTCTCTATAAGGGGCTATGTTGTAGAGTGGGAAGAACAAAAGCATTTAGATTTGCTAGAAGGCTACAGCAATCCAAGGGTCATCCAGGTGACAAAGCAGTAAGAGCACAAACTAGTGTGATGTTAGAGAGGGTAAGAAATAATGAGGGTCTGGATATATTTTAAAGACATCAATGACACCATTCACTAACAGATAGGGCCTGAGGCATTCAAGAATGATCTCAAAGGGTTTTTTGCTGTTGTTTTGTTTTGATTCTTCCCCCTGAGAAATGGAAGGTTAGAGTTGACATTTGCTGAGCTACAGACTACCAAAGGATAACAAATTTTGAGAGAGAAAGCCATGTTTTGACTAGGTTAAGTTTGAGGTGTCCATTACACATTTCAGTGAAAATGGATACAAAGATGTTGGATATTTACATCAAATAGTCAAGGGAGGGTGGTGAATACAAATAGGTTCTATTTCAAAATTTAACGTATTTAATACATAAAAGGGGACTGGCATTTGATAAGTGTAAAATATACAACTTTTCTGTTTTTCCACCATGTTCTTGAGAACTGCTGTATGTGGTTACTCTGGTTCCCTTGGTGTAAAAGTCACACAAACGTCTCGTGTGTGTGTGTGTATGTGTGTGTGTGTGTGTGTGTGTGTGCGCGCGCGCATGTTCTGTTTGTAGTTTCAGAAACTTAAATTGACAAATAAATTCTGAAGGATGTCAAGCCCTTACTATGCAACTTTAGAACAATTACAGTGAGGGATTTCCACTGAACTGTTCTTTTCTGCAGAAAGATATGGCTTCAAAAAGGAACTCATTTGTCACAAATCACTTCCCTGGTAATCTTGTCAACTGTGGCTGGCCAAACAGTTATCCTTGGAGAGGACTATGGAGTTTAGTATCATACCCTGGAGTTTAGGAAATACTGAAGTTTAATATCATGAAGAAGAAGAACATCTTTACTGACTGCCACCACTTTTTCTCAGGACCCATTAAATTTTCATATATATATACATATATATGTATATATATATGAAATATATATGTATTTCTTAGTTGCCTACATTCACCTCCATCTCCCTTATGATGAGGACAGATAAATTTCTAAATCTCATTGCATATTTAACATTCATTTCTCTATTATGTTGATGCCTTTTTGTACATCATACATTTTGTATTCATTTTTCTCCTGTTAATCTGCTGTCAGTTTATTTAATAGGCCCAATTACTGAGAGCCCTGAGAGAGTACAGTGAAACTCTTGCCTCTTAAACACATCCCATTCAAGCACAGCTATCTTACAAAATACCTATTCTAATAGCATATACTGTCATCTCCACTTTTCCACATGAGAAAACTGAGGTGGTCTAAGACAAGCAAAAATCACTTGTATTAAATGCCATAGCTGAAAAGTAAATAATCTAAGACTCAAATGAGGATCTATCTCCAAAACCCATATTCCCCTCAACTACATCCAGTCACTAAATATATCATAGTTACCCTGCTGAGCACTATGCCAGTTATTTATTCTGTGGATTAACCATAGTACCAAGTATTTAATATCAGTCCCTGCCAAATTCCTTAGCACATTCCACTCAGTTGGTTTGTCAGGGATCATCAACATTTTTTGCCTTTGTCTTTTGAGATGTGAATCTGACTATGCTCTCCAGGATGTCCTTAAATTCCTGGGCTCAAGTAATTCTCTCACTTCAGTCTTCCAAGTAGCTGGGACTACAAGCATGTACCCACCATACCTGGCTTGTCAACTTATTTATAATGTTATTGTTCAGGGGTTGTCAATTCCTATTTTTTAAAAATATTTGATCAAGACAAACAAACATGGGAAATGAAGTTCAGCAGGAAAGAAAGGCCTATGAGGTAGCTGGGGGATGCTGTTTAGTGGTATGGTATTTACCTAGTATGTACAAGGCCCTGTGCTCAGCTCCTTGAAGGCGGAGTTTAAATGAGTTCACCAGACGCAAGATAAATGATAAATTGGTGCTTTACTGGGGGAAAAACTTACACAGATAAGAGTAAATAACTGCTGTGGCCTTCCTGCTCCAGAAGATGCAGTCCCTGTCCTTCTGATGTTCTCCGTGACCCAAGCTAGTGAGCCCCACAGCTCCTCTACCTTAAAAGGGTCATGTCTGCACCTGAAACCACACCCAAATGGTATGGCCACTACTACGAGTTTGACAACAAGGCAGGTTGCCCCTACAGTTCCTATTATTGCTGGTGTTGAGGATGGAATCCAAGGCATTATGCATGCTAGGCATGTGCTCTATTACGGAGCTACATCCATAGCCCTGTCATGTGGTTTTATGTTCTTTGTATCTTTCCATAAATGCTATGTAGCTCAGCCCCCAAAAGGTATTTCTTGAATAGTATTCACAGACATCACATGGACAAGTTCCCTTCTTTGGAATTCTAGGTATTCTAGCTTATTGTAGAAGACTTCACGCCCCATTCAGTTACTGAACAATTTTGGTGCCAACTGCATGGTTGGTACTATGCTAGAGTCTGGGAACAGAAAAATTGAAAAAATGTTAATCTTATCACTAAGAAGCTCAGTTTAGTGGCGAGAAAACCATATGAGACACTCAAAATATGACATGATATTTGATATCAGTAAGGTAGGTATGCTCAATGCTCAATGAAACCATGAAAGAAAATCTGGAGTAAGTTGTTAGGCCATACTAAAGAGAACATGTACATTGATTCTTGGAGGTTTTGCAGATAAGGGATACTTCTAGTGAAAAAAAAAAAAAACTAGTTTGGGCAGAGGTCTGATAAGGGATAGTGAATTTAGCACTGTGATAGCATGGCTTTTTTAAAGGGTAGCAAATAATAATGTTGAACTGGCAGATTATATGTCAACCAAGGAGACAGTACTTTGGTATCAGACAAGTAAGATAAGTGACTGACAAGGAAAGACCAGGGTCAAGGGGTAGGAAGGGTTATGTAGAACTTGACTATTCGTGTTTATCTCAAAGGGGGCAGTTCTAGCTGGGGTATACCCATATGGAAATGTGGATCCAATGCTAACAGGTCTTATGTTTTCTTTTATATATTTAGAAAACCAGGAAAGGTGCATTCTAAAAACGTGAAACCTCCAGATTTCTAAATGCTAGAACGGAATTTCCTTTTTCATTCCAAGTTTTAGCTAATATTATACCAAACACAACATATTTGTTTGCTGCATGTGGCCTACAGGTTTATCATTTTTATACCTGTGCTGTAGGGGACAGGGCACTATGAAAACAGAAGCAAACTGAAGCAGCACATCAAAACACAGACAACATATTATTAATAAAAGGGAACTTGTGGGTTGGGGTTGTAGCTAAGTGGTAGAATGCCTGCCTAGAGCATATGAGACTTCTAAGTTTAATCCACAGTACTTCATTAATATAATGATAATTATTATTATAGCCACGTCTATTTCTCACTGCTCTGGTTCACTGAGATATTTCTAAAGCATATGAAGCCATATTTTCTGCCTCTTGGGAATCAAAACAAGGTCCTAGGTCAAATGAAATTCTGAAGGCTTCTGAGGGTAATGGTGCAAACAGGGTCTTTCTTGTCATTAAAAGAAAGGCCACAGTTGGATTGCTCAGCCCATACTGTGTTTGCTGCTCTCCCTACAGTGCAAGTCTGATGACCTCACTTTGATTCTGGGAACTTATGTAAAGGTGGAGAGTGAAACATATTCTGCAGTTATTCTCAAACCTCCTCATGTGCTCAGTGGCATGTGAGACCACCAACACACACACACACACACACACACACACACACACACACACACACACACACACACACACACACATGCACGCACACATGCATGCACACACGCACTAATAGCGATAAATTTTAAAAATTTAGAAGTTGGTAGAACATGGAAGCTGAAACCAGTTAACATCCTTGAGAATCACCACTGCCACCATCACTACCACTGCCATCAGGAGATGGATGTCATTTATTCCCTTCTTATTTGGATGAAGATAAAGTAGCCTCTTTAAACTGTGTATGCTGTAAATTCAACATAGCCAGTGATGAGACAGATAGGGCACAATATAATAGCTGTTACAGTTTAAACTCTCCATTTTACAGTTGAAGAAACCTAACCAGTGTTTGCCCACTCCCTCCAAAAAGTACGTTGCTTTGCTCACAGTGACCCAACAAACTAGTGGCAGAGTGAGGCCTCCTGACTTCTGGTCTAGCATTCTTTCCAATAATCCTGGCTGTGATAATTAAGGTAAATCAGCCTGGCAGTTTTCCTAGCATCTAGAATTCCTGGTCTGGACAAGTAGATCTTGAGAGCTGCTGTTGCAAGTCTTTCTTTTCCTCCTTATCTGTGTGATGATGAGATTTTCTTTTTGCAAACTTTCTGTTTCATGGGTAAAGGTTAAAAAGAGGACAAAAAATGTTTGTGAAGCACTGAGACCATTCACAAGGCTATGAAAGCAAACTTGCCTGTGGCTGATATATTTAAAGCTTATGACCTCTGTGCTCTCTGCACCGACCTCTCTGCCATATGCTTTTGGTTTTGTTTTTCTTTTGTCTCCTTTTCTATATTCTTCTGTGTTTTTCTTCTCCCTTATCAGCCTAGGTCGTAAGCCTACCCTTAAGTGCTCTGGGGCATCACTGAGCCTCCTCAGTGGCTTTTACTATGCTTGCTTCAAGTCAATAAAATTGCTAATTATTAATTTCTCAATTGCATGGAAATGAGAGTGCCTACTGGCTAGAAAAGTGCATGCTTACTATGCTGCAGCTACTTAAGTCTCTAAAATCTGAGACTAGTAACGCTTGTCAATTTTGACTCTTGACAACTAATCTTTTCCATCCTTCATTTCCAGGTCTATTGTTCTGACATTTGCCATTTTTTTCTCTGACCCTGTTTCTGATTGGTGCAGCTGTTGAAGATGCTGCAGTTGCAGCATGTACATCTGGAACATTTGGCTGACTTGTTGAACTTCCCCCAGGGAGTACTCCAGGGGAAGCATGGGAAGGGTGGAGAGGCCAGAACAGTTGTCTGCAAGTAGAGATGACAATAGTGTCTGGCCATTCTGTGGACCACCCTTGTAAAAATTCACCTCTTTGTGACCCTCAGTTTACCCACCTGCTCTTGGAAGGCTCGTGATCTTTCAAAACTTCTGCAGCCCTGGAAGAAGATAAACTTTTGGCTGTGGGCTCACTCACACAACACTTTCAGCCTTGTGAAAAGGATTAATGCATATCTGTTGAATGAATTAATATGTCAAGAAATCCTAGGAAACTGTATTACCCTTCAAGGGATAGTATCACTTCAGTTCCACTAGGCACTTGGCACTAGGCTTTGACTGTGCCCCCAGACTCACTCTAGGAGTGAGACATCCTGATTCCCAGTCTGTTTGGCTCCCAGGCTCCTAGGTCTCCTTTTCTTCTGGGAGCCATTGAATTGCAAACACAGCAGGCATGGTTTCATTCCAAACCCTGAACTGTTTTAATTAGTTTAACGTCTGTTAAACGCTTTGAAGATTGAAAGCAACAGATAAGTACTGGATGATGTTATTAACAACTGCAGTTAATTGCAAACATTTCTATTAATGCTAGTTTCTGCCTCCTTTTCTTTACTCCACGTTCTTTCCAAGGTTCCCAAATTCTTCTCAGCCTCCCCCTCCTGCCCTCCCCCATAGCGGCGCTGCCGAAGGGTTAAACCGGGGTGGAGTCCAGAGATGAACGACAGCGGCAGTCACCAACTGCAACGGGGCAAGCGGGAAGAGCTGGGTGGGGCTGCCAGGCAGAGGTGAACCCCCACGCCCCCAGGCCCCGCCCCACGGCTGGAGGCCCGAGTGGAACAGCAGGAGGCGGGGCGCCCAGACCTGGCGGGCCCGTGGTTGGGCGTCCCGGCCGCCCCTTGAGGCATGGGGCGGGGTAGGTGAGGACCTCCTCCCTCATTCCCTCTTGGGCCGCGCCGCCCCTCTCTCCCGCCCCTCCTCCTCCCTTTCCCACCCCTCGGAGTGGAGCTGCACATGCGGCTGCTCCCTGTTCTGTCCCGCCCAGCCACCGTCGCTCAGGAACGGGTCCCTGCAGCCCCCAGCCGATGGCAGGACAGTAGCCGCCTGTCAGGGGTCGCGAAGGGCTGAGGCAGAGGCAGAGGCTCCCGGGCCTCAGATAGTGGCTGTCTCTGGAGGCCATGGGCTACCCCGAGGCAGAGCGCAGGGAACCCCTGCCCGCAGCAGCGCCAAGGGAGCGGGGCAGCCAGGGCTGCGGCTGTCGCGGGGCCCCCGCTCGGGCTGGCGAAGGGAACAGCTGCCGGCTCTTCCTGGGTTTCTTTGGCCTCTCGCTGGCCCTCCACCTGCTGACGCTGTGCTGCTACCTAGAGTTGCGGTCCGAATTGCGGCGGGAACGGGGAACCGAGTCCCGCCTCAGCGGCCCGGGTGCTCCTGGCACCTCTGGCACCCTAAGTAGCCCTGGTAGCCTCGACCCCGTGGGTCCCATCACCCGCCACCTCGGGCAGCCGCCCTTTCAACAGCAGCCTTTGGAACCAGGAGAAGATCCACTCCCCCCTGACTCCCAGGACCGGCACCAGGTGAGTCACCTAGGAGGGGCGGCGGCCTTGGAGGCCCCCTCCCCTGCTAGGTTGGGTGGGGGCCTGCGCCTCAGGGCTTGGGGGACTCTGCCACTCCGAGCCAAGTTACAGGGCAGGACCTGGGAGTGGGCCGGAGAGCTAGGGAGAGGTTGTCCGGGGCAGGTTGTTCTCAGTTCTTGGCTTGGCTCATCCAGACCCTCTCGGGTCCCAAGGACTTGGAAAGCCCAGCCTGCTTGCGCCGCCCCCGGGGGGTGTGGGCTGCTTCGGGGAAAAGTTGGCCGGGCTCGCACCCGGGCCGGCGGAGAGGTGCCTGCGCCGCCCCCGTGGCCGTCTAACGGCGAGCAGCTTGGCCCCTGGTGCCCCTGGTGAGGTTCCCTGCCCGCGGTGCTTGTTTCTTCGTGTCCCGAGCTGATGCCAGCACTAGCAGGCTCCTCTTTGGAGTTGGAGCTGTAAACAGCTGTAATAACTGTTCCACGCCCGCTGAAACAACTTTTAACCGTACTTTTCAGCGCCGGGTTCTTGTGCGCTGACCAGAATGTGAGCTTTTTCACACTTACCTGCAATTTGAGACCGATTGTCCTCAGCGTTCTCGTGAGGATCAGCGCCCCTGAGGAATTCTGGTAGAAATATGCCGTCTTGCTAGACAACTTCTGAACAGCAATTTAAAAAATCTATGGAAACAAAACTCACCCTTTGCATGCCGGTTCTGACACTCTTCTTGATGGAGTGGGGTGCAGTGGGTGTGAAGGGTTTTCATTATCGCTAGCTTCAGAACAGGAAGTTGGATTTTTGTTTTGTTTTTGGTATTCTTTAGAGTGTTTGTATCCCTTTTAGCAAACCATTAGCTTGGTTGTTTTCCTAATTCTTTCTTCAAGTAAATTCAATGTACTTGGTATTAAATACTCTCGTGGTTGCCAAAGCTGTCTTACATGTGAATCTTAGGCAAAGCAACCAAGGATCTTTTTGAGTGGTTAAAGACTAATGGTTAGTTTGTACCCTTTTGAGAAAACAAGTTGTATAAGTAACTTACTTGAAGTGACACATGGAAGCCTTCTGTATTTGGTCCATAGTCATTGTCACAACTCTTTAAACATTATTTGTGCTACTTTGACCTTCAAACTTGTACACTTTAGAGCTGTCACATTCATAACAATCTCTGTCAGGACTGACATTTTTCTCTTTTATAATGTGTTTTGTAAAAATGCCCCAGCCCTAAAATGCCTTTCAAACATACTCCAACTTATATAACAGCTTATCATAGAAAAGAATCTGCAGACATGCTCCTCATACCTGAAACTTTAAACACTATGGCTGGGTGATAATTAATTAGGACTCTGGATCTTTTATTTATCTTCCCCCTCCTCATCCCCATAGAAATACTTAGCAGCTGCACATTAATATTCTGTAAAAAGTATCAGAGAGTTCAACTTCTCTAGTCAACTGGTGGTCAAGGCTTTTGGGCATTCAGGGTGGACAGAGTCATGTTCATGGACTGAGGATTAGGCGGACAGCTGTATTCTAGAGCTTCTGGGATAGCTTGGGACTCTCATGGCTTTGTCATGGCATTTAGTTGCCTACACTTGTGTAGCACTAAAATACTTAGGTGTTTCAACACAGTTTCTCATCTCCTTTCCTTTAGAATCTTTCTAGATTAGTCCTTTGGGACAGTCAAAGCAATGATAGTAGCTCTTTACAATTATTGGCATCAACTTGGAATTGAAGTTTTTCAGATTTGTAAGGTACCACCTAAGTCTATTTTGTTGATTCCTTTGGAGAACTTATAGCCCCCGAGGGAGAAGTAAATGGCCCAAGATATCATAGCTTGAGTCAAAACTAGGATGAAGTTGGGTCTTCATCTTCAATTTAGTACATATTACCCCATAAAATAGTATCTACCAAAAAAAATTTTTTGAGGGGAATGAGGCAACCACAGGTTGGAACTCCATAGTAGACTTTTTACAAAATGAAGGGCTCAAATCTGTGTCGTTTTGTTCTGCTCTAACTACATTTTGACCAGGCTAAGTTTAACCATATACTCCTTATTTGTCTTGAACTTAACTTTCAGGAAAACTGGAATATAACTGAGGAAGTGTTAACTCAGATTCAACTTGTTTCTCTTGAGGATATTAGTTTTAGCATATGAATAAGCAAATATATGAATAAATAAATAAAGGAAAAGTTGATTGGCTAATTGAGTTAAATTGATGTGCTATATCTGGGTAAAATTTCTAGTGCCCTGGTGCACCCTCTGCTGGTTTTGCAGTGACATTTAATTGTACTAACTGCTGACAATCAAACTTCTAAGTTGTGCTGACAGATTCTGATTCATAAATAAGGAAGTAAACAGCCTCCTGGGACTTGGTCACGTAGGTCATATTTTATATTTTAGTTTTTTAACATAAACAGCTGCCGTTACAGCAAGTTTTGTACAGAGAGGATCAGAGACAAAAACATGCACCCCCCCATGGGCAATATATTTGGGTTTCATATGAATGTATTTAGAAAGAGTGAAGGCAAGCTGATGATACTAAACTGTGGTGAGCAGATCAGTCAGCTCAGCGGCATTTCGTTATGTAAGGTCGTAGTACACTTAGGCAAAGGTGAAGTTATCCATACTTATAAGATGATTGGACTTCGGGCTCTCAGTCATGACTGAAGGAAGGACTCCAGAAATCACTGAAGGTGTACGTATTGCATACTGTAATTAAAAAAGAAGCAGGATACAGAAGGAATTCAGGAATAAAGCAGGAAAATCAGCAAATTTCTTCAAAGGAGGTATTAGAAAAGAAGGGATACAGTTGCTGGTCATAAAGAGTGAGAGGATAGCATCTGGAATCATGGACTGTCTCCCTTAGCTGACGGAGATAAGGAGCTGTATCTGGATACTTCTTAAAGATTAGCTTAAGGGCTAGGGATGCACCAGTAGCATCTGAATTTGATAACAAATAATTAAAAACATTACAAATCACTGGATCACACTATAGAGAATAAAGTCTGGTCATGATTATGTCCCTCAAATGTCAAAAACATGGTGGAAAATCTCAGGAATGTGTCAACAACAAAACAAAACTTTTTCCATGGAGAAGATCAAAATGAATTTTTGTCTACAATCAGACAGAAAATTCTGGTGGCTGTTTCTCAAGAAAAAGCTAACAACTGATTGATAAAAGATCCAGAAACCCAATTAAATTGATCAAAAGGGGGAGATTTTCTAGTTTTTTTTCAGTCTGGAGAGAGAAGAGAGAGAAAGGGGGGAGTACAAAGTCTTCCAAATCAGGAAAGAGATGAGTATGGTTAGTGTGTTGGTGTAATTTAATGATCTAAGCTCAATAAATAAATATTCCTCTGTGCTAGTGTTAAATAATGTTTGAAAAAGTTATGTTGTGAGAGATAAACAAAGATAGCATCTCATAATCTAAACTGCAGGCAGATCAATAGGAATTTATTCAGGACTGTTGGAAATGCTTGAGGTACATTCCTAATTATTTGAGGTGATGTTATAGAAGGTAGCTTTAATGTTCTGCAGAGATCTTTTGAGTATAACTAGATACATCATTAACATACCAAGATTTGATATTCCTAATAACTAAGACTCATTCTAGGTGACTCATGTTGAACATAACAGATCCCACAAGTTATGGAATATAGATAAGTTGTTTATGAGTTTATATGTAGACTTTTCAATGTGTTCTTTAAGGCTTTTGATGAACTGGTTTCATGATTTTTCTCTTATTTTTACTCTCATTAATTTTACTCCTGGAAGCTACCCACCATATTCTCTTTGGGGATTATTCTGTAGTTGTTACTGATTTTCATCTTAATAATCTGCCTTTACATTAAAGATCATCAGAAATATACATTCTATATTGTCTTTATGATTTCTAACAGCACTAATTATAGGTAAGTGGAAAAATAGTTGTTGAAGTGAAGTTTTTGGGACATGTGTGACATTTATATAAAACAAAGGCATTTTATAAAACAGCTGTGTTTCTCTCTGGTCCTGTTAAGTCTGTGAACTGTCACTTTTGCTTAGGTAAATAGTTCCATTGGTAATGTTTCACTGGTTTCTAAAATAATTAGAAAGTGAAGTGAAAAGAGGACTCCTAATCATGTGATCCATTTCCTAGTTTCACACTTTCCCTCTAAGATGGTACTAAAAGCTTTTTGTAATACATTGCTTGATATTTTATTTGCTTTTCGGTCTCATTTTTCTCTCTTAGATCTTGTGAAAAATGATCTGTAATTTATCTGTAACTACCTTAGAGAGAAGATCTTTATACAGAGAATTTCTGAAGTGATTTGAATTCCCAAGAATATTACCAGGAAAAGCCTTGTGCCTTTGTCTGCAAGGCAGCCATTGTAGAGAACCATCTTTGTCTGACTCCTTTGTAAATACCCAACACCTATTTCCTCATTTCTATTATTTTTCTTTACATTTTATTGACATATAATTACAAATATAGAAAAGCATACACATCATAATTGTACCATTTGATGAAATAGTACAAAGTGAGCACACAAGTTGCTTGCACCTAAGTCAAGAGATAAAATATTTTTAAAACCCTGCAAAACCTTAAATGTGCCCATCTTATCACTATGTCATCCTCACTCTCCAAAGATAATGTTCTACTACCAGAAATAATTTTGTTCATTTTGAACTGTATATAAATGAAATCAGATAGATGTATTCTTTTGAGTCTTGTGTTTTTTTGTTACCATATATTTTTTGAAAACCATACTGTTGCAGACAGAGATATTTTTAATTTCTATTTTGTGTATTCTGTTGTTGAAATATATCATAATTTATAAATCATGGTAATAAATATGTAGGTTATTTCCAATTAGGAGTTATTATGAATAATGATATTTCAGATACTTTTATGCATGTCTTTTGGTTCCAATTATTAGAATTTCCATTGAATATATACCTAGGATTAGTTTCTATGCAATGGAAAATACATATTTTGAAATTATTGATGACAGTTTTTCTTTTTTTTTTACATTGTAAAATTGATACCAATGTATTTAAAAGAGGACAGAGACATTCTATGGATGTGGATCATGTAATAAGAAAGAAATAGAAGGGCAGATATAGTCAAATTTCATTATATACTTGCATGGATTTATCATAATGAGCATTTAAACTTTGTGTAATTAACATGTGCTAACAAAAATGTAAGTTGAAGTTCTATCATACACAGTAAAGCCATGGGGCTGGAAAAATCGCTCAGTGATTAAGACCACATCCCTGTCTTAAGAAGATCCTTGTTTGGCCCTTAGCACCCAATGGTGACTCACAACCAAGTTCCAGGGATCCGATATGCTCTTCAGGCCTCCCTATGATCCTGCACACACTCATTGCACATAAAACTCATATAAGCGCACACACACACACACACACACACACACACACACACACACACACACACGCACGCACGCACGCACGCACGCACGCACGCACACAAACATAAAATTTAAAAGCATGTAGGTTTAATAATAAAATAACAAAGGGGCTATTTGTAAAACATGACATATGAAAGTAGGGAATCTTTTTGATGACAGTTTTTCTAAACTATTGAAGATCTGCATTCTCACCAGCAATATATGAGAATTGTAGTTTTTCTATACCCTGCAATCACAGCCATTCTGGTGAGTCAGTTTGTAGTGGTATCTTGTTATTGTATGTGATATTGGAGCAAGGCTTCAGGTATGCTAGGTAAGTAGTCCATCAGTGAGTTACACCCTTAACTTTATCTTAGGATTTTAAGGGGTTCTTCTCAGAAGATTGATGAGATTGTGTTTCTTATCATATGTGTTATCAATTTGGATATCTTCATGAAGTAATTATCTGTTTGCCTATTTTACTGTCAAACTGCCCTATTCTTACAGATTTCTTATATAATTAAAATATGTTCTTTTTAATTATGTGTATGTGTGTTTGTGTATATGTGAGTACAGGTTCCTGCAGGAACCAGAAGAGGGCTATGGAGTCCCAGGAGCTGGCAGCATAGGCAGTTGTTAACCTCCTGACTTGGGTGTTTCAAACTAAACTCAGATCATCTTCAGGAGCAACAAGCACTCTTAACTGCTGAGCCACCTCTATAGCCATAGAAATCTTTATATACCTTGGAAATGGATTCTTCTTATAGTTTGGAAAACATTCCCAAATTTGTGACCTATTTTATAATATCTTTTGATGAACAGAAGGCTTTGATTTGGCACCAGGGAAATGTCCAGGGATCCACAAGGATGACCCCAACTAACAATCTAAGCAATAGTGGAGAGGCTACCTTAAATGCCCTTACCCCATAATGAGATTGATGACTACCTTCTATGCCATCCTAGAGCCTTCATCCAGTAGCTGATGGAAGCAGAAGCAAAGAGTCACAGCTAAACACTGAACCAAACTCTTGGAATCCAGTTGTAGAGAGGGAGGAATGATGAGCAAAGCAGTCAAGACCATGCTGGGAAAACTCACAGAAACAGCTGGCCTGAGCAAGTGGGAACTCATGGGCCCCAGTCTGACCACTAGTGAATCAGCATAGGACTGATCCAGACACCCTGAACATGGGTGTCAGTTGGGAGACCTGGGCAGTCTATGGGGCCTCCGGCAGTGGAACCAATATTTATCCCTAGTGCACAAATGAGCTTTGGGAGCCTATTCCCTATGGAGGGATACTCTCAGTCTAGATACATGGGGGAGGGCCTAGGCCCTGCCCTAAATGATGTGACAGATTTTGATGACCCCCCATGGGAGGCCTCACCCTCCCTGGGGAGTGGACAGGGGTGGTGGTGGAGTGGGCTGGGGGGGTGGGGGTCATGGGAGGATGGGAGGGGGAGGGAACCGAGATTGGTATGTAAAATAAGATTAAATTAAATTTTTAATTTAAATAAAAACAAAATTTTGATATTTTCTTTCATAAATATTGTTTTGTATCCTGTTTAAGAAATGTTTTTCTAGGGGCTGGAGAGATGGTTTGGCAGTTAGGAGCACTGGCTGCCCTTCCAGAGTTCCTGAGTTCAATTCCCAGCAACCACATGTTGGCTCACAACCATTCATGATGAGATCTGGTTCCCCCTTCTGGCCTGCAGGCATATATGCAGGCAGAACACTGTATACATAGTAAATAAATCTTATTTTAAAAAAGAAATATTTTGGGGTTGCTGAACACATGGCTCAGTGGATAAGAGCATGTACTGCTTTTGCAGAGGGCCAGAGTTTGGTTCTTCACACCCACCAGGCAGCCCATCACCACCTAATTTCATCTCTAGATGATCCGAAGCCCTCTTTTACACGCACACACACACATACATGGCACACAAAGCAAATCTTTCTAAAAAGATCTGCTGACTTTGCAATCATTAGACATGCTCATACATTATCATTTAGAAGTTTTGTATTTGTGCCATTCACAGATTTACAAGCCACCTGGGATTGATTTTATGTGTGGTGGAGACATAGAGGTCAGGCTTTATATTTTTCCATATAAATATCCAAATGATTTAGTCCTTTTTATTATAAGGATTTTTCTACTTTTCTACATTCTTACTTTTTCATCCATCCATTGTTTATATACACCCAAAATTGTATCTGAATTGTTTATTCTAGTCTGTTGATCTGTTTCTCATCAGTCTGTTTTCTGTTGCTATAACAAAATAATTGAGGCTAGGTATTTGACAGTAGAAAAGAGATTACTTAGGTCATTTTTGGGTATTCAAAAACATCCCTTCAGCTTTTGTGATGGAACTCTTGGCTGGATGGCAAAATGGTGGAGAAAGAGAAATAAAAGTTCAGAAACGTGAAAAATTGCATGGATTGTCCTTATTTAATATTAGCCTACCCTTCAAGAACTAATATACTCTGTAAGAAAAGGATGCATTCTTTCAGAAGGCAGTGACTTACTTCAGTGGTCCAATTACCTTGCACTGAGCTCTACTCTTAAAAGTTTTACCATATCATCAGTGCCACACTGAGGGCTAAGCAATCCATCACATGAATCCTTAGGATACAAAACCACAACCAGACCATAGCACACCACTGAATCCTATAAGCTTTTTGATATCTGGGAAAGCAAGTCCTTCCCAACTTGTTCATATTGCTTTAAAACCATCTTGCATACTCTGAGGATTCTTTAGATTCTGGTTTATTATGTGCCTCAAGAAAAGAGAAACCTCTTAGAATTGTTATTGCAATTACATTGAATTTAAGAATTGTATTCGTTAAGGGTTCTTTTCAATTGTGATGATAAAACACCATGACCAAGACAACTTGTAAAAGAGTTTAACTGAGCTTATACTCCCAGAGGGTTCGTGTTTATGATGGAGTGAAAGGGTGAAGGTGTGGCTACAGGCAACTAGAACAGCACCTCAGAACTCACATTTTGATCCACTGGCTTCTCTTTGTAGCCCCAGCTGTGCTGGGAATCGAAAGCTGTCCTCAAACTCATAGAGATCCCCCTGCCTTTGCCTCCCAAGGATGGGATTAAAAGTGGGCAGCACCACTGTCTGGCCTTTATTTTTATTTTTGCATAGAGAGGGTTTCCAAGGTATGTTTTTTATGCCCTTATATATGATATGATGGATGTCGTGGTTCACTATGTAGATTCCATTTCAGAAATTCAGGACTTATGCCCTCAAGTACCAAGAGTACTACTGTCAGAAAGCAGAGTTCAGCTGAGGGTTTTTTAAAGAAAATTTTCAACCAAGGAAAAACTTCCTTCCATTGCTGCTTGCATATAATGACTAACCAGTGCAAAACTATAAATCACTTCCCATTTCTTCCAAATTGGGAAAACTTTGGAGAGTCATATACCAGCCATACCAGCTCAAAAGTTCAATATAAATTTGGTTAGGGCAATTTGGGCATTGACTTTTTTCCTTGTCATGAACATATGTTGATTCCCAAAGCACTGTATGATAAAAATACTGCATGGTAATCTAAGTCTTTCAATTGACTTGGTAGGAAACCCAATGCGTGGCTACATAATTAAAAAATTGTGATTACAATATAATTACACCATTCCTTCTTCAAACCCTCTCCCTCCATCCAAACCCTCCCATGTAGCCTCCCATGCTTTCTTTCAAATTTGTCATCTTTTTTCTTTTAATTGCTTTAAGTTTAAATTTAATTGCTTCTTGCTGATGTTTAGAAATGTAGTTTAGTTTTATATAATAAGTTTTTATTCAGTAGTTTGCTGAACTCGCCTATTGATCATAATAATTTATTTGCAAGTTCTTTTGGATTGTCTACTTGTCTATCAAAAGGTTTGTGAAAAACATTTTTAAATTTATTCTTTCCCTTTTTAATCTGTATACCTTAAAGTTTTTCCACTGGCCAATTATTCCTGGGCCTGGGACTTTCCCCAGAGTGTAGTTGATATACCCAGTGATATTCCACTGGAGAAAACTGACTTTCCCTTTGCCAACAGACATCAATTGCAAATTGATTCTTGGTTAGCTATGGGACCCAGAGTCCACATTGCCCTCTCAGTGTGGGGACCCTGTCTGGCTTGAACCTGTCCAGATCTTGTGAATGTTTTCACAGTCCTTTCTGAGTCCATATGTGTATCAGTCCGGCATATCAAGGATGGATGCAACCCATTAGGAGTAAAGGGGTCCCACAAGCAGGGAAGCCCCCACTCCGACTGTTAGGAGTCTCATCAGAACACTAAGCTGTATGATAACATATATGCACAGGACCTGGTGCAGAACCATACTTGATCCATGATTGTCACTTTAGTCTCTATGAGCTCCTATGAGCCCAGGTTAGTTGATTCTGTGGGTTTTCTTGTGATGTCCTTGACCACTCTATCTCCTACAATTCTTCTTCCCACTCTTCCATGGGATTCCCCATGCTCCACCTGTTGTTTGGCTGTGGGTGTCTTCATCTGCTCCAATCAGTTGTGGGGTGGAGCCTCTCTGATGATGATTATGCTAGACTCCAGTCTGTGAGTACAGCAGAATATCATTAGGAATCGTTTGCATGCACACACACACACACACACACACACACACACACACACACACACACACACACACACACACAGAGAGAGAGAGAGAGAGAGAGAAAGAGAGAGAGAGAAAGCGTGAAATTGGGTGGGGATGGTGGATGGTGGTGGGGATGATCTAAGAGGAGTTGGGGAAAGGGAAGAATATGGTCCAAATATAATGTATGAAAAACTTTAAAAATTAAAAAAATTAAAATATTTTCTTTATTATACTGGCTAGAACTTTCACACTAATGTTGAATGGAAATAATAATTGCAGCTATCCTTGTTCACTTTTTACCATTGGAGGAAAACTTTCATTTTACTGTTTGTCATAGGTTATATTATTGTTGTTAGTTTTAAAAGATATTTATCAGCTTTAAAATTTTCTTCTAGTTTTCAAAAGTTTCTGAATAACACAAGGAACTACATCATTGTATCAGGTGGTTTTCTTTTATATATTGAATTAGTCACAGAATTTTTTCTTCCTTATTTTGTTAATGTGGTATAAAGCCAACCTTATAACCTTAGGATAAAGCCTCTTTAGTTCCAATGTACTGTCCAGTTCATGTATGTCTGAATTATTGTAATAACATTTCATTTAGAACCTTTGATCTTTATTTATGAGTGAGAGAGATTAGCATGCAATTTTTCTCATTATCAAGTTTGGATATCAATGTTATTTTATGCTGTCATTACTATTGTTTTGTTGTTGTTGTTGCTTACAACCATTCAAGTAAGACTAGTAATATTTTTTCCTTAGCTGTTTGAAAGAATTCATGAAGTCATTTTACCCCAGGGGAGGTTAAATTGTGTTTTATATCCTAATAGATATAGGACATTCAGATAATAACTAACAAAAAATAAAGTTCTTTAATATGGAACGTTTCACGAATTTGCCTGTCATCCTTGTGCAGGGGCCATGCTAATCTTCTCTGTATTGTTCCAATTTTAGTATATATGCTGCTGAAGTGAGCACAAAAAATAAAGTTCTTAGAAATAAATTTAACCAAGAGTGTCAGACACCTGAACACTTAAATCTATAAAACAATGATGAAATAATTGAAGAAAGCAGAAATAAATGAAAATATATTCCATATCTGTGTGTGAGAAGAAGTAAAATTGGTGAAATGTCCATACTATCCCAAGAAAACTGCCAATTCAGTGAAAACCTCATCTAGATTCTGATGACACAATCCAGGTGTGGTGTCTCATAACTATAATTATAGCACTTGAGAGACAAAGTCAGAAGGATTGTGAATTCAAGGGTAGCCTTAAACATGGTGAGTCCTTATATGAAAAAACAAACAAACAAGAAAATAATTCAATAGCATGTGTCACAGAAATAGGAATTATGAAATTTATAGGGAACCACAATATCTAAGTCTATTTCTATTATCAGTTGTATATCTTATTTTTCTACTTCTCTGGCTGTTTTATCATATGTTTTTTTGTCTTTGAATGAATGGCATTATATATATATATATATATATATATATATATATATATATATCAAATGTTTTGAGTAAGTAAGGCCTCAGTTGTTTTTATTTTTATCCAGATAGGAGTTATGTTTCTGGAAACTGGCCTCAGGTGCTAGCAGTCCTATGTCAACTTAATCCATCATGATATTGAGATCATCTGAAACAGGCTTTCTGTCCAAGTGAAAGTTGATTGACTATTCATTTAAACTATTATTCTAATTCAGAACCTAAAGTGGTGCTTTTTCCTGAGTTCTTGTTCCTAGATGGTTCATAAATTTCAGTTTCTTTTATTCTTTTTCTTTCCTGAATCTGTGTTCAGCCTTTTAATAGTATGATATATTGTTATAACAGTTGCCATGGTCATGGTGTCTCTTCACAACAATAGAAACCCTAAGACAGGGGTACACAGATGTGGAAATATAACTTTGAGCAGGTCAGAAAGAATTCCTGTAGTCATGGAATTTTGAGTCAAATGAATTGGCTCGAACAATTCAATTCGATGATGAAGAAAGCAGTAGGGTTAATCTTACAGCTTGGATTATTTGGAACATATGATAATTTGGAGCAAAAAAGATGAACACCAAGCTCAAACTTTTGAATCAAGGAACATTTTCTTGACAAAGCATCTACTGAGTTTAAAACTGAAAAAAATTATTAGCTGGATAATTTTGTTTCCAGTAATAGGAACTGAATATGGCAAAAGGCTTGGAGGTGAGAGAGAACCTGGAATGTTCAAGGAATTGGAAAATCTAATATTTATAAATTCATAGTTATCAATCCATTATGGTGCTGGCATAAGGATAGACACTGTAGGTCAATGGAACAAAATTGGGAACCCTTATATTATAACCAATTTGTTTTTGAAAAAAACAAAACAAAAGCAAGACAGATCACTGGAGTACAAGATTCCCTAAACAATTAATGGTACTGGGAAAATCATATATCCACATTTAAAAAGGGTGGACTTTTAAAAGTAGGCCTAATTGATGTAAATGATGTTTCTCAAAAGAAGACGTACAGATGCCCAATAATTATATGAAAATAACTGTAGGAATATCACTAGTCACCAGGGAAATGCCATTTAAAACTACCATTATTCTAGCTCTCCCCAGTAAAGAATCTCTAATATCCACAACAAAGACTAAAGATCAGAAATGTAGTTGAGGATGTTGAGGAAAGAGAACGTTTTTACACTCTATTGCTGAAGTTAAGTGTGTGTGTGTGTGTGTGTGTGTGTGTGTGTGTGTGTGTATGAGAAATAGAGACAACTATATGGAAGTGTTTCAGAAGTTTAAAATAACTCTCATATGACTCATCAATCCTACTACTGGACATATATTATGAATATGCAATGTCCCCTATAGGCTCATGTTTGAATATTGGGTCACCAGCTGATGGAGCTGTTTGGAAAGTTTGTGGAACCTTTAGGAGATAGAGTCTTGCTACAAAAATTGAGTCACTGGACAAGCTTTGTGGTTTTACAGCCACCTTGGCTTCTTATTTCTTTTCTGCTTCTGTAGTGTGAATTCAATGTGAGGAGCCAGCCTCCTGCTGCAACTTCCTTCCCTGCCATGTTGGAATATATTACCTTGAACTGTAATCCAAAGTACAGTTTTTTCTTCTCTAAAGTGACTTCTTGTTAGGTAGTTTGTCACAGCAGGGAGAAATGAAATCAGTCTTTGGAAGAGACATAAGGACTCTTCATGTTTATTGTAGCACTGTCCACAAGCTAAAAAATGGAAATAACCTATGTAGTCATCAGCTCAGGTGCTGAATGGGTAACAATATGTGGTACAGCCTAGTATGGTGGTGTGATCTGTAGTCACAGTACTCAGAAGAAAGAGGCAGAGTGACTTCAAGTTCAAGGCTAGCCTGAGGCATATAGCAAAATCCTATCTGGAAACAAAAAAGCTAAACAACCCACAAAAATGAAATAAAATAGAAAATGTGGTACATATTCATTATAGAATACTAGTCAATCATAAAAACAATGAAATCCTGTTATTTGTGACAGGATAAATGGAGCTGCAAATCATTAAATGTAGTAAGTCAGTCACAGAAAGACTGTATAGTCTTATTTACATATAGAATAAAAAGTTAATTGCATAGTCTAAGAGTAGAACAGAATGGTGGTTACCTGATGGTGGGGAATAGGTGAGTATTAGGGAGGAGTGATGGGGGAAATAATTGATCAATAAGAATTAAATTACAGTTATATGGAAAAAGATCTGTTATGTCATTGCAGAGTAGAATGACCATAAGTAATGTATGTTTCAAAAAGCTTTAAGAAATTATTTTGTATAGATGCTTACCAAGACTGAAATGGCAATCATGGGTCTGTGCTAGGTCCTCTACATAAATGGTGTGTGGTTGAGTAGCTTAGTGTTTTGTGGGACTCCAAACAGAGGGAGAGGTGGTGTCTCTGACTCTTTTACCTGCTCATGGGACTCTTATCTTCTTACTGGGTTGCCTCACCCAGTCTTGATGTGAGGGTTTGTGCCTGCTCTTATTGGAACTTTTTATGCCATGTTTGATTGACATCCCTGGGAGGTCTGCTCTTTTCTGAAGGTAAACAGAGGAGGAGTGGATCTGGGGGAGAAAGGAGGTGGGGGAGGGCTGGGAGGAGAGGAATGAGGGGGAAATGTGGTAGGGATGTAATATATGACAGAAGAATGAACAAATAAGAAAATATTCTGTAATCTTTCACTATAAAGAATAATAGTTAGGCTGGGCATTGGTGGCTCATGGCATTAATCCCAGCACTCAGGAGGCAGAGGCAGGCAGAGCTCTGTGAGTTCGAGGCCAGCCTGGTCTCCAGAGCGAGTGCCAGGATAGGCTCCAAAGCTACACAGAGAAACCTTGTCTCAACGCCCCCCAAAAGAATAGTAGTTGTTTGAAAAGATATATGTATTTAACCTGATTTAATGGGTCATGCCTTGGGGGCACTGATTTCTCTTCATTCACATACATCTTTTGCCTTTTACATTCACTGTACAATGCATACATGTGTTAAACTATTATACAGAGCATCATTAGGATGTATACATTTTATGTTTAATCTATTAATTAAAGAAGTTTTAAAAGCCATGAATTAAAGAAAAAAGTGAATATAGACATGTACAATACACAATACCCTGAATTAATTTTTAAATAGGCTTAGATTTAAATGCCAGAACAACACTTTTACAGAAAAACAAAAATTTCATGACCTTGAATTGGGCAAAGATTTCTTAGACAGGGAACTGAATATATAATCCAACAACAACACAAAGAAGTGAATTGTATTTGAAAAAAGGTTTGTTATTCTAAAGTAAACTTTGAAAACATGAAAAGAAACATGAGAGTAGGAGAAAATGCTTACAAAATAGGCCCCTTGAAATGCAATAAATAAGAAGACAAACTTAGGAAAAAGATACATATATTTATCAAAGAAGATGCATAAAATGTCCAAAAATATGCTCAACATTGTTATCAATCATGGAAACGCAAATCAAAACCACATTGAGGTATCATTTTTACTTACTAGAATGGCTATAATGAAAAAGATAATGAACAAATGGAGATGAGGAGAATGGGAACACTCATATGTTGCTGGTGGGGATGCTAAATGATATATAGTAGTTTTGGAAAACATGTTTTCAGCCCCTTAATAAGTCAACATAGAATTGCTTATTGCATTATGACCCAATTCTACTAGTATGCTTGTGCCCAAAAGAATTGAAAGTGTCTGTTCACACAAAAACCTCTATAGGAATGTTCACAGTGAGTGGCATTATTCATAATTTTCAAGAAGTGGAAGCAACCCAAATGTCTGATGAATAAACAAATGTGGCATAAAATTCTAATAGAATATATTTCAGCCATAAAAAGGAATGAAGTTTGAATATGTGCTATAGCATGGTAGGATCTCAGAAATATTATGCTAAGTGAAAAGAACCAGTTACAAAAAACCGCATTACATTTTGTAATTCTATTTGTATGAAATGTCCCGAATAGGTAAATATGTGGAGACAAAAATTAGATTAGTGAGTGTATGTGGTGAGTGGTAGGGATTCACTAAATAAGGGCATGAAGGCACTTATTGTGGGAATGAAAATGTTTCAAAACTGGTTTTTACCATGACTCAGGCAGTAGTAGTGTGGGGTTTAAAGAAAATGATGCAAGAGCTATCATGAAATTACAGTTTAGTACAGTTTCTAATAAATGAGTAAATTCTATGGTATATGAGTTATATCTAGATGCATCTATTTTTCTAAAAATGTGTAAAAGTAATGAACAAATATCTAAGAGATATTAGTTGTCTTTTGACTTTTGTTGTTATTTTTCTCCACTTTTTAATTTAAATTAGAAACAAGATTGTTTTACATGTCAATCCCAGTTCCTTTTTCCTCCCCTCCTCCCCTGCTTTCCCCCCACTAACACCCTACCTATCCCATACCCTTTCTGCTCCCCAGGGAGGCTGAGGCCTTCCATAGGGGGTTTTCAGAGTCTGTCATATCCTTTGGGATAGGGCCTAGGCCCCCTCTTGTGTCTAGGCTTAGGGAGTATCCCTCTATGTGAAATGGGCTCCTAAAGTCCATTCCTATGCTAGGGATAAGTACTGATCTACTACAAGAGGCCCCATAGATTTCCCAGGCCTCCTCATATTCATGGGGTGTCAGTGATCTGTTTCTGTGGGTTTCACCAGACTGGTATGGACCCCTATGCTCATCAGTCCTCCTTCTCTGCAACTGGACTCCAGTTCAGATCAGTGTTTAGCTGTGGCTGTCTGCTTCTACTTCCATCAGCTGCTGGATGAAGGCTCTAGGATGGTATATAAGTTAGTCGTCAATCTTGTTACCAGGGGAGGGCATTTAAGGTAGCCTCTCCACTATTGCTTAGATAGTTAGTGTCATTCTTGTAGATATCTGGACATTTCCCTGGTGCCTGATTTCTCTTTAAAACTATACTGGCTCTCTCTCTCTCTGATGGTATCTCTTACTTTGCTCTCCTCTATTCCTCCCCTTTTGATATTTATCTTTATATGAAGAGAATCTTCAAGGCTTTTCATTCCAAATGCTCCAAACATTTTCCATATTAGACGAGTTCAGGATTCCAACCCAGAATAAACTCAACCAGAAGCATCAGGGATGCCAGGCTATTCATGTTTAATTTGGAAAGGCTTTCCTGTCGATTCTGGTGTGCACTTCAGAGTAAGAATCTTTAATTTTTGCAATTTAAGTGATTTAGAGTGGATAGAGCTTAGGATGCACAAATAGCCTTCTGTGGATTGAATATCCTTCCCCCTCTAAAAATCATGTGGAAATTTAATTACTATTGTAACAGTATTATGAGGTGGGACCTTTAAGTAATGATTAGTCAATGAGGCGACATGAATGAATGCATGCTGTTATCATAGAAGTGGGTCAGGAGTTATGGGAGTAGGCTCCCAATTAATATCCATGTTAAGGTCTCAATTAATCTTCTATCTTCCAATATCATTCCAGCCTTCAGAACTGTGAGAAATAAAGTTTTTTTTTTCTTTTCTGTTTTTGTTTGTTTCTTTGAATCAGGGTCTGATGCAGCCCAAACTTGTTGGTGGTTGGCCTCAAACTTGTTTGGTAGTTAAGGATAAAACATTCACTACTGTTCAAGCTTTTGCTTCTGCCTCTCGAGTGCAGGGTTATAGGCATGCATTACCATGTCTGGCTTAATAAATTTACTTACTTTATAAATTACCCAATTTGTGGTATTCTGTTATAGCATCCCAGAACAGACTGTGATAGGGGCCAGCTAATTACTTACACTACAGTGAGCAGTAATTAATTCTGGCTCACAGTTGTTATCTCTTTCTTCCTCTTTTGCCCTCTTCATTACTCCCTTTTCCTCCATGCCTGTCTTTTATTCTTACTCTTAGTCTTTCTGATAGAGATAGAGGAATAGTCTCAGTTCCTACTTAGAGCTTTTTGCCAGACTTCTAAGTTCAATATATAACATATGGATGAATGTGAATGTCGTGTATTAGTGTTGGAGAGATTTTACAAAACCTACCTATGTGGTCACATCTAGGCCCACATCTTCAGAATGTTTAGTGTACCCATGGCTTCATAGGTAATATTGATGTTCATCTCCATTTTTTGAATTGCTGCTCTATAGGAAGAAAATAAAAGCGAGAGTGTAAATTAGGCAAGAGTTGGTCTTCCTTGCCTAACTTCAGTTCCCTTATTATTGGCTATTACATTTTTGTCACTTTTGTTACTAGTCCTACCTATGATTACCATTGACTCAGGAGCTTGTATGGTAGTGAATGCTTAATGAACATACCATTTAGAAAATTAGCTAATGATTGTGTGTCTTTTGGGGAGAGCGGAATCAAATTTCAGTTGTCATTTCCTCAGCTGGGGCTGTGTGCTTGCAATAACCTAAGGAAGGAGTAGTTCCCTGTCTTTTGTGGCTTCCTAGGGATTTTCCTGCTGGTAGCTGCTGAAACCACTTTAAAATAATAGACTGCTGAGTAATTTTCCCCATGTACATCCACTTGTCAATGGGCCTGCACTTCAGAGATGAAGAGTAATTTTTATTGGAGTGATGTCGTATAGCATGGTTTGAAAGAAGACAGCCACAAAGAAATTGATTTTCAAAAGGAGATTACTGCTAAATTTTATTTTGTGGTTTGCAGATCTTTATTCTTTCAACCTGCCACACTGTTGGCCTGCAAGGACAATCAAAGTTTAAACATTAGTATATGCCTAGGAGCACTGCATGTTTCTAGAGATCTTTTAAGAAGATTTCTTTAGTATTATTGTGGGGGTGGTGGTATGCCATAATTCAATGCTTGTGTGTAGGCCAGAAAACAACCCTATGAAATCAATTCTCTCCTTTTACCCTTCTGTGGTCCTGGGAGTGGAACTGAGGTAATCAGGCCTTCATGACAATAACCTTAATCTGCTGAGCCAGCTTACAGGCCCCAGATCCCTTTCAATATAATCTAAATTGGTAAGGTGGTGAAACTGAGGGCTTTTTTCTGGAAGGATTGTTACATCACCATTCAGACTCATGGGAAGGAGAGTGGCAGATTCCAATGAGTTACTATGAGGTATAAAGGCAATACTTGCCGGGGGCGGGGGAGGGTTCTAGTTCGCAAAACTGATTAAGCTAGCAGAGTCAACCCAGAAGTATAAACTTCTTTTGTTCTTAATGACATCAGACAACCCTGTTAGGTGCCATTAGTTTCTGCATGGATTTCCAGCTGCCACCTCAAATTTAGTTAGCTAAATTGAATTCATCTCCACTCTTCCCTTCCCCTACTGCACACACTAAATTTTAGAAAATTAAACCATGGTTTCATTCTTTCAACAACTCAGGCATAAAATCTCAGACACATTTTATTTCTCCTTTTCCTTTGCTACTCATACTTATCATTCCAGTTGCTAAATTGAATCATACATTCTGATGCTGATTTACACTGTTTATGTCACATGCATCTAATCTCTGTTATAATTCTGATTGTATTTGGTTTAGCTAATCTTCGAGTTCCCTTTCCCAAATCTGTGATCCTTCCTCCACTTCTTATTTATTTCTGAAGTAATTATGGACTAGAGAGTTGCTTTGTTCTCTACTGCAACTTTTCATGTCACCCCCATCTTCAAATACCTTTGTTCTCTTCTCCATTGCCTATACAGAAAACTTCAGAGTCTTTTGCAAACATCCCTGAACAATTCTGTTGCTCCAGGCCTTGTTGCTTGTTGTCCACTTGAGTTCAGTTTCATACAGACCACTGGACTGTCATACCACTTGCATTCTTGCTTTTATTCACCTATTTCCCAAAGCTGAATGCTCAACCTCTTCTTCAGTCTTTTCAGAGCTCAGCTCAAATCTTATCTTTTTGATAGATTCATCTTTGTCCAATTATCCATCACAGCATTCTAAACCCTTCATTTGCCATTGTATTGAATTGTAGATTATCTTGTTTCCTCAGTTAATTGAAGAGGGTTTTGAAGGCAGATACTGAAGCAGTTCTTTATAAATTAGTCAGTTACACTGATTTTAGTAGAAACATCTGGTTTTATATAAACTGGTTTTCTTCCTCTGCATCCATACCTTCATTGTCATGTCATTTCTCTTGTTAAAAAGTTCCTTTTGATGATGGAATACTCCTATATTTAAGGACAAATTTAAATTTGTGAAGCCTTTTATGATCATTTAGCCCTTAGTAATATTTTTCTTTATTTTGGCTCGACTAAATCTGCTTTTATAAGACACCTGACACTATGTCTGGCATTATAAGAGCTAGAAAGTTAAAATTCAACTCCTGTCATTAGGGACAGGTAAAGTTGGAAAGGGACATTCTGGGCAGAGGAAGCAATATGATCAAAGACTTGGAGAGAGTAGATTGGGTGTACGTTTGTCATCCTGCAACAGCTCTGTGACAGTGTGCCACTATATAATACAAAACTATGGTGAATATCCTATTTATTGATTATTCAGCTTCTGTTTTATTTCCCCAATAGCACTGTACTTTCCATTTTCACTATGGGAAAAGGCTTGATGAGTGGGGAAATCTATGTTCCTGTCTTACACAGGAGAAAACAAAACTGATCAAGACCTTTGGAGCAGTGCCACATGAAGGTCACAGCTTGTATGTTCTCTTTGGGGACTAGCTAGACCTTAATTTTACTAAATTAGATCCTTTAACCCACTGCTGCTAAAATTCCTTCCTGGGGTGAAAGGGGAGACATAAACTGTATTCACCCCTCCTCCCAAGGTTCAACAAGAAACTGAGGCAGGAAATCTACTAAAGTTCACTCTGGGGGAACCAATTTATTAAGCTTTACAGAGCCCAAGTGAGGGGTTGCTTACATGGGTGCAGACATTCCTCCTCCAATGACCTCCTCTCCTTGTCTACAAAGCATTACCAAGCAGGGATGAAGGCTTCCCATAGCCACATGTTGAAGCACCGGCTCCTTCATGGCTTCCACGGCCTCTATATACTCTACCTCTTTCCCCCAGCACACAAAAGCATTGCCAGATGGTCGGATGCACTGGGATACTCAATTGAGAATCTCATGCCCTATTCCATCCTCTGTGGAGTGTGTGTGTGTGTGTGTGTGTGTGTGTGTGTGTGTGTGTGTGTGTGTGTGTGTGTGTGTGTGTGTGTGTATGTGTGTGTAAATTGGCAACCAGCCCCATCTGGGATGATCTTTTGCAAGATGGTGCAGCTGTACTCCCAAAGATGGCTGTTGTTTGGCTAAAAAGGAAAGGACAGTCACTCAAGACACATATCACTCCAGTAATCAGCAAGTCTCTGGACTCTTCAAGGTTCTTGTGCCTTAAGAAAACCCCAACACAGGGTCAGTTTTTCTATTTGGTTTGATCAATTCTATATGATTGGATAGGATTGGAGAGAATTCCAGATTAGTGCCTCTGCAAATTCAGTTTCTAGTATCTTTTCCCTTTGTACCCCACCCCCTGCTCTCCTTGTCCCCTCCTTATCTCCCTGCCCCTTTTCCCTGGTTAGCTCAATTTTCTGTTCTCAGCAGCAATTCCATGCTTTCATTTTGGTCCATAAACCTCCTGCTGTGATTGTATTCACTTTACTTTCAACTGTTAAACTTAATTCCTACTGCATTAAAAAAAAATCAAGATTGGCATTGAGATCACCCACAGATCCACTCCCTTCTATTCACTGTTAACTTCTACAGATTGAAACCACACCTTCATGTGCTTCTTTCTCAATAGAGGAAGTATGTTCTTCATTTTTAGACCAGATCTTTGACTTGGACTTTGCATTCTTTTCCCTCACCTTTTCTTAGTTAGTTTCTATAACTTTTCTTTGTTATGTTTTAAGACAATCCATTATGAACCCAAGCTGATTTCCAAATTTCAGGCTTCCTGACCCAGGCTCCCAAATTCTAGGATAATAGATGTCTGCCAGAATGCTCAGCTTGTCTTGTATCTTTGATCTATCTCAAATGTCTTTTCTTAAAAAATTATTTAAATTAGAAACAATCTTATTTTATGTATCAATCACCATGTTACCTCTCCCTCCCATCCTCCCATGCCCCCCACCAACCAAATCCCAACCCCTATCTACTCTCCAGGAAGAATACGGACTTCCATGAGGGATCATCAAAATCTGTCAAGTTATTTGCAGCAGGACCTAGGCCCTCCTCCATGTATCTGGGCTAAGTGAGTTTCCCTCCATGGGAAATGGCCCCCCAAAGTCTGTTTTGTGCACTAGGGATAAATACTGGCTCCATTGCCAGAGAGGCCCTATAGACTGCCCAGGCCTCCTAGCTGACACCTACATTCAGGGGACCTGGTTTCATCCTACACTGATTCTCCAGCTGTCAAATTGGGGTCTATGAGTTCCCACTTGTTCAGGTCAGCTGTTTCTGTGGATTTCCCCAGCATGGTCTTGACCCCTTTGTTCATCACTCCTCCCTCTCTACAACTGGGTTCCAGGAGTTCTGCTCAGTATTTAGCTGTGGATCTCTGCTTGTGCTTCCATCAGCTACTGGGTGAAGGCTCTAGGTAGTCATCATTCCCATTATAGGGGAAGGGCATTTAAAATACCCTCTCCATTATTGCTTAGAATATTTTCCCCTTTTAAATTTAAATTAGAAACAAGCTTGTTTTACATGTCAGACACAGTTTTCTCTCCTTCCCCTCCTCCCCTGTTCCCCACCAATCCCCTATCCTTTCCCTTTCTGCTCCCCAGGGAGGGTGAGGCTTTCCATGTGGAATCTTAAAAGTCTGTCATATCATTTGGAGCAGGGACTAGACTCTCCACCATGTGTCTACACTGAGAGAGTATCCCTCTATGTGGAATGGGCTCCAAAACTCCATTTGTATACTAGGGATAAATACTGATCCATTACCAGAGGCCACATAGATTGCCCAGGCCTCCTAACTGACACCCACATTCAGGAGCTCTGGGTCAGTCCTATGCTGATTTCCCAGATATCAGTCTGGGCTCCGTGAGCTCCACCTTGTTCAGGTCAGCTGTTTCTGTGGGTTTCTCCAGCCTGGTCTTGACCCCTTTGCTCATCACTCCTCCCGCTCTGCAAGTGGATTCCAGGAGTTCAGCTTAGTGTTTAGCTGTGGGTGTCTGCTTCTGCTTCCATCAGCTACTGGATGAAGGCTCTAGGATGGCATATAAGGTAGACATCGATCTCATTATCAGGAAGGGCATTTAAGGTAGCCTCTCCACTATTGCTTAGATTATTAATTATGGTCATCCTTGTAGGTCTCTGTACATTTCCCTAGTACCAGATTTCTCTTTAAACCTATAATGGCTCCCTATATTATGGTGTCTCTTATCTTTCTCTCCTCTATTCTAACCCTGATTAAATCTTCCTGCACCCTTATGCCCTCCTCACCCTCCTCTTCTGCCCTTCTCATTCTCCTAGCGCCCTCTCCCCTTCCCCCATGCTCCAATTTGTTCAGGAGATCTTGTCCCTTTCTCCTTCTCCCGGAGACCATGTATGTCTCCTTAGGGTCCTCTTTGTTTCCTAGCTTCTCTGGCAGTGTAGATTATGGGCTGGTAATCCTTTGCTCTATGTCTGAAATCCATAAACGGGTGAGAACATAACATGTTTGTCTTTTTGTGACTGGGTTACCTCACTTAGGATGGTTTCTTCTTCTTCCATCCATTTGCCTGCAAATTTCAAGATTCCATTGTTTTTTTTTTCTGCTGAGTAGTATTCCGTTGTGTAAATGTACCACATTTTCTTTATCCATTCTTTAGTTGAGGGGCATCTAGGATGCTTCCAGGTTCTGCCTATTACAAATAGTGCTGCTATGAACATGGTTAAACAGATGTCCTTGTTGTATGAATGTGCTTCTTTTGGGTATATGCCTAAGAGTGGGATTTCTGGATCTTGTGGTAGCCTGATTCCCATTTTCCTGTGGAACCCCCATACTGATTTCCAAAGTGGCAGTACCAGTTTGCGCTCCCACAAGCAGTGGAGGAGTGTTCCCCTTTCTCCACATCCTCTCCAGCATAAACTGTCCTTGGTGTTTTTGATTTTAGCCATTCTGACAGGAGTAAGATGGTATCTCAGAGTTGTTTTGATTTGCATTTCCCTGATGGCTAAGGATGTTGAGCACTTTCTTAAGTGTCTTTCAGGATTTTATATTCCTTTATTGAGAAATGTCTATTTAGTTCTATACCCCAATTTTTAATTGGATTATTTGGTGTTTTGGTGACTAGCTTCTTGATTTCTTTGTGTATTTTGGAGATCAGCCCTCTGTCAGATGTGTGGTTGGTTAATATCTTTTCCCATTGTGTGGGCTGCCATTATGTCTTGTTGACTGTTTCCTTTGCCTTACAGAAGCTTCTCCGTTTCAGGAGGTCCCATTTATTAATTATTGATCTTAGTGTCTGTGCTACTGGTGTTATGTTCAGGAAGCAGTCTCCTGCACCAATTCGTTCAAGGGTACCTCCCAATTTCTCTTCTAAGAGATTCAATGTGGCTGGATTTATGTTGAGGTCTTTGATCCATTTGGACTTAAGTTTTGTGCATGACCATAGACATGGATCTATCTGCAGTCTTCTACATGCCAACATCCAGTTATCCCAGTACCATTTGTTGAAGATGCTTTCTTTTTTTCAATGTATATCTTTAGTTTCTTTGTCAAGAATCAGGTGTTCATAGATGTGTGGGTTAGTATCAGTGTTTTCAACTCGATTTCATTGGTCTACCCATCTATTTTTGTGCCATTACCAAGCTGTTTTCTGGACTATATCTCTATAATACAGCTTGAAGTCAGGGATGGTGATGCCTCCAGAAGTTCTTTTATCGTACAAGGTTGTCTTGGGTATCCTGGGTCTTTTGTTTTTCCATGTAAAGTTGAGTGTTATTCTTTCAAGGTCTGTGAAGAATTGTGCCTGTATTTTGATGGGGATTACATTGAATCTGTAGATTACTTTTGGCAAGATTGCCATTTTTACTATGTTGATCCTACTTAACCAAGAGCATGGGAGTTCTTTCCATTTTCTGGTATCGTCTTTAATTTCTTTCTGTAAAGGCTCAAAGCTCTTACCGGACAGGTCTTTCACTTGTTTGGTTAGTGTTACTCCAAGATATTTTATGTTGTTTGTAATTATTGTAAAGGATGATGTTTCTCTGATTTCTTTCTCTGCCCATTTATCGTCAGAATATAGCAGGGCTACTGATTTTTTTTTAAGTTAATCTGTATCTTGCCACTTTCTTGTTTATCAGCTTCAGGAGGTCCCCGGTAGCGTTTTTCGGGTCACTTATGTATAGTATCATATCATCTGCAAATAGCAGAGTTCGATGTCTTCCTTTCCAATCTGTATCCCCTTGATCTCCTTTTGTTTCCTTATTGCTCTAGCTAGAACTTCAAGTACAATATTGAAGAGATATGGAATGAACAGCCTTGTCTTGTTCCTGATTTTAGAGGAATCACGTTGAGTTTCTCTCCATTCAGTTTGATGTTGGCTGTTGGTTTGCTGTATAATGCCTTTATTATGTTTAGGTATGTTCCTGTTATCCCTGATCTCTCCAAGACCTTTATCATGAAGAGGTGCTGGATTTTGTCAAAGGCATTTTCAGCATCTAGTGAGATGATCATGTGGTTTTTCTATATGGTGGATTACACTGATGTATTTCTGTATGTTGAACCATCCCTGCATCCCTGGGATGAAGCCTACTTGATCATGGTGGATGATTTCTCTGATGTGTTCTGTGTTCTTGGATTTGATTGCCAGTATTTTACTGAGTATTTTTGTGTCAATGTTCATGAGGAATATTCGTGTGTAGTTCTTTTTCTTAGTTGTATCTTTGTGTGGCTTGGGTGCCAAGGTAATTGTAGCCTAGTAAAAATAGTTTGGCAGTGAACCTTCTGCTTCTATTGTGTGGAACAATTTGAGGAGTATTGGTATTAGCTGTTCTTTAAATTTCTGGTAGAATTCTCCACTGAAACCATCTGGCCCTGGCTCTTTTTTGGTTGGGAGACTTTTGATGAGTGCTTCTATTTCATTGGGGGTTATAGGTCTGTTTAAATTGCTTATCTGTTCTTGAATTAATTTTCGTAAGTGATATCTATTGAGAAAATTGTCCATTTCCTTTAAATTTTCAAATTTTGTGTATTACAGGTTTTCAAAGTATGACCTGAATATTCTCTGGATTTCCTCAGTGTCTGTTGTTATGTCCCCCTTTTCATTTCTGATTTTGTTAATCAGCATGTTCTCCCTCTGCCTTTTGTTTAGTTTGGATAAAGGTTTGTCTATCTTGTTGATTTCCTCAAGAAACCAACTCTTTGTTACATTTATTCTTTGTTTTGTTTTCTTTGTTTCTACTTTATTGATTTCAGTCCTCAGTTTGATTATTTCCTGGCTTCTACTCCTCCAGGGTGAGTTTTCTTCTTCTTCTTCTTCTTCTTCTTCTTCTTCTTCTTCTTCTTCTTCTTCTTCTTCTTCTTCTTCTTCTTCTTCTTCTTCTTCTTCTTCTTCTTTTCTTCTTTTTTTTTTAACCAGGGCTTTCAGTTGTGCTGTTAATTCTTTAGTGTGACTATTCTCTAGTTTCTTCATGTGGGCACTTAGTGGTATGAACTTCTTCGTACTGCTTTCAAAGTGTCCCGTAAGTTTGGGTATGTTGTGTTTTCATTTTTATTTTGTTCTCAGAAGTCTTTAATTTCTTTCTTTATTTCTTCCTTGACCCAGGAATGGTGCAATTGCTCATTGTTCAATTTCCATGAATTTGTAGGGTTTCTGCAATGTGTGTTGTTGTTGGATTCTAACTTTAAAGCATGGTGATCTGATAATATACAGGGGGTTATTCCAATTTTTTGTACCTGTTGAGGTTTGCTATGTTGCCTTGTATGTGGTCGATTTTAGAGAAGGTTCTATGTGGTGCTGAGAAGAAGGCATATTCTTTTGAGTTTGGATGGAATGTTCTATAGATGTCTGTTAAACCCAAGTGGGTTATAACTTCTGTTAGTTCTTTTGTTTCTTTGTTAAGTTTCAGTCTTGTGGTTCTGTCTAGTGGTAAGAGTGGGGTGTTGAAGTCTCCCACTATAAGTGTATGAGGTTTTATCTGTGATTTCAGTTTTAGTAATGTTTCTTTTACCAACGTTGCTGCCTTTGTATTTGGGGCATAGATGTTTATAGTTGATACTTCATCTTGATGGATTTTTCCTGTGATGAATATGAAATGCCTTTCCTCATATCTTTTGATTGATTTTAGTTTGAAGTCTAATTTGTTACATATTAGGATTGCTATCCTGCTTGTTTCTTGGGTCCATTTGATTGGTAAATCTTTTCCCAACCCTTAACTCTGAGGTGCCGTCTGTCTTTGAAGTTGAGGTGGGTTTCCTGTATGTAGTAGAAGGATGGATTCTGTCTTCTTTTCCATTCTGTTAGCCTCTGTCTTTTTATAGGCAATTTAAGACCATTAATATTGAAAGAAATTAAGGATCATTGATTGTTCATTCTTGTTTGTTTTGGATTTGTTGGTGATGGTGATAATGTGTGTGGATTACCCCACTTTTTCTTTTGGCTTTTGGTAAAGTGGGATTGTCTATTGCCTATGGTTTTGTGAGTGTAATTAATAATTAACGTCCTTAAATTGGAGTTTCCCTTCCAGCACTCTGTAGGGCTGGATTAGTGGATATGTATTGTTCAAATCTGGGTTAGCCATGGAATATCTTGTTTTCTCTCCATCTGTAGTAATTTAAAGCTTTTCTGGGTCTAGTGGTCTGGGCTGGCATCTGTGGTCTGTTAGTGTTTGTAGAATATCTATCTAGGTCCTTCTGGCTTTCAGAGTTTCCATGGAGAAGTCCGATGTAATTCTGATAGGTTTACCTTTATATGTTACTTGGCCTTTTTCCTTTGCTATTCTTAATATTCTTTCCTTATTCTGTATGTTTGGGGGTTTGATTATTATGTGGCAAGGGGCCTTTTTTGTGGTCCACTGTGTTTGGTGTTCTGTAAGCTTCTTGTACTTTCATTGGCATGTCTTTCTTTAGGTTGGGAAAGTTTTCTCCTATGATTTTGTTGAATATCTTCTCTGCACCTTTGAGTTGGGTTTCTTCACCTTCTTCTATACCTATTATTCTTAGGTTTGGTCTTTTCAAGGTGTCCCATGTTTTCTGGATATTTTGTATTAGGGATTTGCTAGAATTAAGATTTTCTTTGGTTGATGAATCTATTCCTCTTAGTGTATCTTCAACGCCTGAGATTCTCTCTTCCATCTCTTGTATTCTGTTGGTTATGCTTGTATCTGTAGTTCCTGATCCAGCTTTTCTAATTTCAGTATTTCCTCAGTATTTTTATTGTGTCTATTTCAGCTCTCAAACTTTGTACTGTTTGAATTGTTTCTTACAATTTTTGCTTTGGTTTTTCTTCCATTTCTTGAAATCGTTTGTTTGTTTTTTCTTCCATTTCTTCAAAGGACTTTCTCATTTCCTCTTTTAGGGCCTCTATCATCTTCATGAAGTTGTTTTTTATGGTCATTCTTTTCTGTTTCATCTGTGTTGGGATGTTCAGGTCTTGCTGGTGTAGAGTCCCTAGACTCTGGTGGAGTCATATTGGTTTTTCTGTTGTTGAATTGTTTTTATATTGTCATCTTCCCATCCCTTCTTCCAGTTGGTGTAGGTGGGGTCTCTTCCTCTCCTGGTGGGTAAGGGGCCAAGGTTCTCTTCCGGTGGGTGCAAGCAGTTCCAATACTCCAAAGGGTCTTAGGATGGGGGCAGGCTGGTCTGAGACACTCCCTCTCCTGGTGGGTGGATGGGGGACTAGCACCATGATGTCTGCAGATTTGGATGGCTTGATCCACCTGGGGCAAGTCCACCCGACTGCAGTCCCCAGGCCAGGAACTCGCAAAGAGGGCAAGTGGAATTCCGGCCTGAGACAGGGGCCCATCCTCACCTCTCCACTAAGTATCTCAAATGCCTTTATCTATGCTTCATGCTTACGTGTGTGTGTGTGTGTGTGTGTGTGTGTGTGTGTGTGTGTGTGTGTGTGTGTGTGTGTGTAAACGTACTTGAAACAATCTTTTAAAAGCTAACTTGTTTCCTTTTCTCTAATCAGAAAAGTTCAGGAAGTAATGAAGTAAACTTGCTGTCTTGGCATTTACCCACTCATTGATTCTTCATTTTTCTTTAGTTTGTTTTTTGCATTTTCTTGACTACTGAGTCAGTACTTACTAGGGTCACCCCTGATCTGCATATTCCAAAATTCAGCAGGGCCTTTTGGTTTTCAATGAAAAATTGATATAATATATTCCAGTCATGCATTTCCCCTTCCCCAACTCCACCCAGATCCTTCTCACCTCCTGCACCTATCCAATTCCGTATCCTTTCTTTCACTCCCTGTTTAAAAAACAAACAACCAGGAAGCCTGCATGGGACTGACCTAGGGACTCTGCATGTATGTTACAGTTCTGTAGCGTAGTCCTCTTGTGGAACTCCTAACAATGGGAACAGGAGTGTTTTTGACTCTTTTACTGGCTTTTGGGACCTTACTCCTCATAATGGGTTGCCTTGCCCAGCCTTAACACATGGGAAAGTGCTTAGTCATGCTACAACTTGATATGCTGTTTTGTTGATACTCAAGGAAGACCTGCCCTTTCCTAAACAGAAATGGAGGAGGAGAGGAGGGGGAAGGGAGCTGAGAGGAGAGGAGGGAGGGGTAACTGTGGTTGGGATGGAAAATAAGCAAATGAGGGGGGGGGATTGAGTATACCTATAAGGAATTTTTTTCTTTAGCCACAAGGACCATGTTGTTGGTTTGCTGCTGTTAGTAAGGCCCTGAAAGCCCTTTTTGTTACCATCCCCATCTGCAACCACCAAACAAATGTCTACAAGCCATTAAAAGTAAACCTTAGAACAGAAAGATGCCCTAAAATAGTGTTTCTTTCCCAAGTACTCCTTGGATTGAACTTCTCCAGTCAGGAAAGTGTTTGCCCTAAGTCAAAGCTACTGACTTAGGTCCAAGATTTGCAGAGGAGGGAGGGGAAAAAGCAGCAGGGTTTCAAAATAAATAACAAAATAAAATACAAACAAAACAAAAAACCTAAGCAAATAAGTAGAACAAACCAAGTTCCCCCCAAACCCCAAGAAACTCTCATACACACACCCACAAAAATACAAAAATGGAAACCAAATTATAGAAGCAAATGACTTATTAAGGGAAAAAAATGCTCACTGGGTGGTGGTGGTGCACGCCTTTAATCCCAACACTTGGGAGACAGAGGCAGGCAGATCTCTGTGAGTTTGAGGCCAGTCTGGGCTACAAACCTACAGAGAGAAACGCTGTCTCAAAAAACCAAAATAAGGAGGAGGAGAAGGAGGAGGAGGAAGAAGAGGAGGAGGAGGAAGAGGAAGAGGAAGAGGAGGAAGAGGTAGAGGAGGAGGAGGAGAATCCTCAAAGCAATTTGAAACAAAGTCTACAAACATGTGATTGAGTTTGTTTTGTGTTGGTCATCTACTGCTAGGCATGCAGCCTACCTTGAAGTGTGATTAATATACCCATTGAAACTCCACTGGGAAAACTAATTTTCCTTTTCAAATGGGTGTCAATTGCAGATAGCTTCTTAGTTTTGTTTCTGTTATACTAGATATTGTCTAATCATTTATCTTTCATTTAAATTTTTGACATGATGTAGTGGTGATTGTTACTTCAGTGATTAATGTTCCTTAGTGAGTATTTATTGAATGTGAGAGTTAAATTATATTTTAAATGTTGAAACTGATATATAATTCACACATAAATTCATCTATTAAAAACATATCATTTAATGATTTTAGTGTATTTATAAAGCTATGTAACTGTTACCATTGCCTGATTCAGGAATATTTTCAACACCCTCAAAAGAAACTATGTGCTATTGGGAGTTACTACCCAACTCTGTGTTCCAGTCCAGCCCTGTCAACCACAAATCTGCTATTAACCACTAATCTACAGCCTCAATGGCTTTACTTATTGTTGATGTTTTATATACATGGAATAATATGTGTTCCTTTGTGTATGGACTTTTTCAGTTTACATATTTTTAATGGTTCTTCCATACTATAGCATGCATCAGAATTTCATTCTATGATGGATAAATAATATTTCATTATATGCATTTTCCATTTGTTTATTCATTTATTGATGGATACTTGAATTTCTTTCTGATTTTGGGCTATTATGAACAATTCTGCTATATGGTCAGGTATATAACTGTCAAATACTGTTAAATACTGTTTTTCTTCTTTTGTTTTAGTTTTCTTTGTTTTTAATATAGAGAATGAAGCCCTGAGTTTCATGCATGCAAAGTAATTACTCTATTACTGAATTGTAGCCCTAGCCCTAAGTAAATGCTTTAAATTCTTTGAGGTGTATACCTATCAATGAAACTCTGGATCATATTGTAATTATATGTTTAGTTCATTGAATAAGCACTAAACTGTTTTTCATAATTGCTGAACCACTTTATATTTTTATCAGTGGCATATAAGGGCTCCAACTTCCTCTTTTAGTTTCATTTCTATTGTTGTCATAAAATACCCTAAGAAAACAGCTTTAAAGGAGAAATAATTTATTTGGCTTCCAGTTTCAAGCTATAGTCTCTCAAAGTGTGGAAGTCAAAGCTGGAGCTAGAAAGCAGCTAGTCACATCCACAGTTAAGAACAGAGAGTTAATGCATTCATGCTTACTGCTTAGCTTACTTTCTCCACTCTTACACAGTGGATCCCCTGCCCAGGGAATGATGCAATTCACAAGTGGGTGAGTCTTCCCATCTCAATTAAGGTAATCAAGATAATCCCTCATAGGCATACCCATAGGCCAACCTGATGTAGACAGTCAGTCATTGAATGTCTCTTCCCAGGTGATTATAGATTGTGTTGAGTTGACAATTTAAACTAACCAGTATACTTTCCCACATCTTTTTAAACATTTGTTACAGTATATAATTTGTGTTATAACCATCTTACTATGTGTAAAGTGGTATCTGATTGTTTTCTTTTGCCTTTCTCTAAGGAGTAATGACATCAGAGATCTTCACCTGTGCCTATGTATATATTGTTTAGAAAAATTCCTGTTTAAACTCTCTGATCATTTCTAAATTGTTGTGTGTTTTTGTAGTGTTGACTTGCACAGGATCTTTATATATTCTGCATACTAAATACTTAAGTTTGCAAATATTTCCTTTAATTCTTTGCATTGCAAATTTTATTCTTTAAACTTTCTTTTTTTGGTTTCTTTATTAATGGGTATTATTTTTCATAATTTCCTGGCTTTTTTTTCAAGTTCTCATAGATGACCCCTTTCTGCTAATATTTTAAATGTTGATTATCCCACAGCTGGGTTGTGTTGTCTTGGTATTTGATAAACTGTCAGCATGCATGACCTCTTAACTGAACTCATATTTTAACTCTCATCTCTATATGAATAGCTTTAAGGTCAAGACCTCTTTTCTGTGCCCCATGCTGACTGAGCTCCAGAATGTTTTTTCTTTCTTTCTTTTTGGAATTGATTCTTTTATTTTTGTGAATATAATTACACCATTTCCTCTTTCCCTTTTCTTCACCCAACCACCACTCTTATACTCCTCCTTGCTCTCTTTCACATCCATGGCCTCTTTTTTTTTCATCGTCAATACATGCATATATATGTGTGTATTAATATAGATATATCTAAATTTCCATTAAAATGTTTTTAAGCCAATTGCTCTGTCACACACCTTTACTCAGCACTTGGGAAGCGGAGGCTGGTGGATCTCTGTGAGTTTGAGGCCGGCCTGGTATACATAGTGAGTTCCAGGGCAGCCAGGGCTATGTAGAAAGACCCTGTCTAAAAATTTTTCCCATACAATGTGTTTTGATCATATTTTACCCCTCCCAACTGCCCCCAGGGCCTCCTCACCTTCTTAACCACCCAACTTGGTTTTTTTTCTTTCTTCATCTCCGTCTCACTCTTTCAAAATTAAAAAAAACCCACAAAAATCACAAAAACAAAAATCAGAAAAAAACAAGCAAAGGATTAATTAGCCTAACAAAACCGAAACAAAATAAAAATTCACACATGAGAAAATGTGTGACATCACATTTATGACTGTGTGTTTTAAATCTGTAAGTCTCTGTACATTGTCCAGTTTTGAGTTTCTGTGTTAATTCCTACCTACTGAAAGAAGAAGCTTCTCTGATGAGGGTTAAGCAAGGCACTGATCCTCTATCAGATGTATAATTGATAAAGATCTTTTCCCATTTTGTAGGTAACCATTTTGCCTGAATAATGGTGTCCTTTGCTTCTCAGCTTCATGAGGTCCTATTTATTAATTGTTGGTCTTAGTGCCTTTGCTATTGGTGAAAACAATTTATTTATTTAATTTAGAAACAATTTTATTTTACATATCAATCCCAGTTCCCTCTCCCTGCCATCCTCCCATGTGCCCCACTGACCCCCCATCCTTCCCTTCCTCCCTCCCTCCACTCCCCAGGGAGTCCATTTGTGCCCTAGGGATAAGTACTGGTTCTACTGTTAGAGGTCCCATAGACTAATTTTTCAGTGTTGGGAACTGAACCCAGGGCTTTGCACTTGCTGGGCAAGCACTCTACCACCCAGCTAAATCCTCAGTCCCTCCAGGTCAGTTTTTATTGGAAGTGTCTTTACAGTCTAATAGGAAACTATCATAAATTGTATTCATTTCTTCCCCGCCTTAATCCTACTCCCTCCTATTCTGTGCATTTGAATGAGTAATACCACTGACTTTATTTCTGTAAGCCGTAAATGTGGAAATTGTTTTAAAATTATTTCTTCTTGAACTTCTTTACCCATAGTATAATATCTATTATGATAGATTCTACCTCTTTAATGTTCCCTAAACATATTGTCTTATTTCAATGCCCACCACTTCAAATATCATCACCATGTCAGTTTAGTTTATTTTTTCACCTTAAGTGTCAATATACTCTAAAATATTGTTCCTTGACTATTCTGAAACTGTAGTGATTTGAATGAAAATGGCCCAAATAGGCTCATATATTTGAATACTTGGTCTCCAATTGGTAGAACTGTTTGGGAAAAGTTAGGAGGTGTGGCCCTGTTGGAAGAGGTATGTCATTGGGGGTAGGATTTGAGGTTTCAAAAAGCCCATATCTGGCCCAGTATCCTCTTCTACTCCCTATCTGTGGATTGGGCTGTAAACTCTTAGCTACTGCTTCAGAGCCATGTCTGCCTCACTGCTGCCATACTTACCTCTATGATGGTCATGGACTCCCCCTCTGAACAGACTCTTTCTTCTTCTATAAGTTGCTTTGGTCATGGCCTCTTTGTGTTCATTTGGGACTGAAGGGTGGTGGGGCCGGAATGGACAGAAACCTCCGTCCACACTTATCTATGGCTTATTTTTGATACATAAACCTTTTTGAAAAAAAGAATGAGTGCAAGGTACTTTATTATTTGTCTTTGGGCATATGAAAACTCAAAGAAAATGTTTTTTATTACTAATGTAGCTTTGGGTTTTTCATAGCTGTCTGTTTATTGAGAGAATTCTGTTCTTGGTGGGGCCTGGACGTCTATGGACAAAAGAAGATGAATTATATCCTGTTGGGCATGCAGTCTTACTTTCTTCCTCACCCTCCAGTGGTGTGTTGCAAGATTGTGGCCTTGTAATTAGTTGGACAAGAATTGAAAGGGCAGGATAACAGACTTTTAAAACAGCAACATTTTAAGCATTGTCCTAAGAAGCTACATAAAAGTTCATATGAAAAGAATGTCAAGAGGCTCTACCTTGTCAAAGAACTATACCTTTAAGCAGGTGAATTCTAAAGGATTAATGACAAATGGTCACTCAGGAGCTCCTAATAACTCACTGAAAAAAATACTCATTGTGAAAGGCATAAAGAAATGAAACAGAATATGCTAATTTCCCCGAGTTGATCATTATTCAATATGTATATGATGTATTCAATATACAAATAGATGAAAAAATCATATTGCTCTTCATAAATATGTACAAGTTTTATGTGTTAACAAGAAAGAATTTAAAAGAATATACATGAAAGTACAAATATTAAGACAGGCATTTGAAAGGTCGAGGCAAGAGAATAGCCTAGGCTAGTCTGGGATACATAGTAGTTTCTAGTCTATTATGAACCAGTTAGCAAGATCTTTTCTCAAAAAAAAAAACAAGATGTAGAAAGATTATGAATGTCAAGCTTTCTGTGATAATTTGAATGAGAATGGGCACCATAGACTCAATATTGAATGCTTGCTTCCCAGTTAGTACAACTGTTTGGGAAAGATTAGGAGGTGTGGTGTTGTTGGAAGAGGTGTGTCACTGAGAGTGGGCTTTGAGGTTTTAAAAGCCATGACCAGGCCCATTGTGTCTTTCTCTGCCTGCCTCTGGATCAGAATGTAAAGCTCTCATCTCAGCTACTGCTGCAGTGCCATGCCTGTCTACGTCCTGCCATGATGATCATGGTCTAACCCTATAAAACTGCAAGCGAGCTCCCAGGTAAGTGCTTTCTTTTATAAGATTTTCCGTGGTCATGATATCTCTTCACAGGAATAGAACAGTAACTAAGCCTTGTCCGTAGGTATATAGTGATCAATATAGAGAGAGAGATCTTAGGAAGTGACTGAAGTGTAACACCATATCTAGAACTGAATGTTCTGTGTTATGTGGTAATTCTGTGTTCAACTTACTGAGAAATGACTAAATTGTTTTCCATAATCATGTTCTTGGCATTTTTAACTGTCATCATACACATCCTAGAAACACCTGGGAAGAGGGCCTCAATAAGGGCTTGTCTAGATCAGGTGGCACGTGGGGATGAATGTGGATGATTGTTCTTGATTGCCTTAACTGATGTGAGAAGACCCAGCCCACTGTGGGTGACTCCAATCCCTATACAAGAGGCACTGAACTGTATAAGGGCAAAGAAAGCTATCTGAGTGTAAACAAATAAGTGAGCATGCATGTATTTATTTTCTTTGCACTTTGATATCATTTGACTATTTGCTTCAAGCTCCTGTCATTGTGCCTTCCTTGCTATGATGGACTGTAATCTGGTATTGTGAGCTGAAAAAGCCATTTCCCTCTAAGTTGCTTGTTGGAGGGATATCTTATCACAGCAACAGAAATGAATCTGTAACACATTATCTTTGTATTCTCACCAGTAATATATGAGGATTTGGATTTCTCCACATTTTTGCCAAAAGTTGTTATATGTGCCTTTTAAAAATTATTATACTTATCCTATGGAATGGGAAGTACTAGATCATTGTAGATTTGATTTGTATTTCCCTAGAGACAAATGACTTTGAGAATCTTTTCATATGTTTATTGGCCATTTCTATATCTTCTTTGGGGACATATATATTCAAGTCTTTTGCCCATGTTCAAATTAGGTTGTGTTTGTTACTGTTGAGTTATAAGAGTTTGTCATGTGTTCCAGACAATATCAAATATATCATTTGTAAATATTTTATCTCATCCTACAGGTTGTTTTCTCATTCTGTTCTTAGAATTGTTTGGTCCACAAAAAATTAATTTTAATGTAGTCCAGTTTACCCATCTCTTTTGTTGACTGTGCCTTGTGACATCAAATAAAGGAATCATTGTAAAATCTAAATGCAAGTAGGCTTTTATGTTTTTTTAAAGAATGCTGTAGCTTTATGTCTGTACCATTTTGAGTCATTTATTTATTTATGTTATTGTATCATTCAAACCCAGGGCATTACACATAGTAGACAACTTTCACTAAGCTATACCCCTAGTTTGTGTTAATTTTTATGTATGGTATTAAGGTAAGTATACAGTTAAATTCTTTTATGTGTGGATAAATTATAATATCACTTGTTTAAAGATTTCCTATTCTATTGAATAGTCTTGGTACTCTTATAAAAATCAATTGGCCATGTATGTGAGGGCTAATTTCTGGGCTTTCTATTTTATTCACAGACCTGCCTTTAAACTTGGTTTTGTTACATACAGGGTAATGATCCATCTGTGACTTTTTTCAAGTTCTCTAGTTAAAAACTCCCCCTATGATAAAAAGTTCTATAAGGGAAGACATTTTTGTTTATTTTATTTGCTACTGTGTCCCTAATAGTATTCAATGATTGATAATACAAATGATAATAGTTTCTATCGAATGAACAGTAACCTATTTATGAAAGCTTTGTAAAAATTAAATAAAACATTCAGCTTTATACATAATATGTAACAAAGGATGGTTATTTAAAATATTCCTACTAACCATATAATGCCTGTGAATGAATAGAGTGCTGGATATTAAACTGACAGTATATTAAGTCCTTTTTTCTTTAAATACAAGAAACAGGGTGATGTGGATCTAGAGCTACCTGGAATTGAGTGTTTCTCATTTAGTGTGTGTGTATGGGGGCAGAGGGCAGGGAGTACACAAGGACTAGGTACAAACATCTTTTACATAAATTGTTAGGACTAGCTCCCTTGTTTCTAGCATCCTGTAAACACTAAATAAGTAATAATGTTGAGATGCCAAAGAATAAAATGAGTTTAGGGTGATGTAAAAGGAAGAAGACATTTACTAAACAGCTTTATGGTTCTGAAAGGAGCAACACCAGAGTCACCATGAAGCACAAAACCAGGTCAAGCCAAGTGATTAGTGGTATTTAAATAGATTCCAATTTAATCTTTCCAATTTTTTGCAAAGTAGACATTCCCATTCTGCAGACAAGAAAACAGACTCCAAGGGATTAAATAATAGGTGGTAAATGGCAGAACCAAGATTAAACCTGGGTTTATATGGGCCCCAAGGCCTGTAATGAGAAGCAACATAGATTTTATTTAGTTTCTTTGTTAAAATGTCAACTTTATGGGTAAGTGTAATAATAGCTAAGACAAATTTCAGATTCCGTTAATGTCTTTTTTCATTGTTGTTTTCTGGTATGTTAACTAGTAAGCCTTTAGAAAAATTAGTATCCTGTACTGCTGATTTAACTAGCAGGTTGAAGTATTCAAAGCTGCTAGCAAAGTTACTTTGAGAAATGTAAAATTTTCTATATATTTTATAATTTGCAGTAGAAGTATAAAATGTAACAGCAATTTTGCTATTTGTAGTTTGTTATATTTGGCAAGATATCTGGTGGAGTAGGTGGGTGCGTATGGTGTGAGTGTGTGTCTCTGTGTATGTGTCTACACATACATGACGAGTGTGGATACATCTGAGTGAGGAAAATGGAAAAGTACATTAAGGATGGTTATCAGTGAAAATCATGTAATTATGATGGTGAAAGTTATATCTGTTTCTTTCACTCTGCTTCTAAGTTCAGCCAGTTATTTTTATAAACTCATGCTGTTATTTGCAAGGTAATAGGAGCAAAAAATGTAGCTAGTTTATCCAAGTTATTACCTTTGTTATAACTTGTCATAGGGAGGTATCTTTCAGGATCACTGATGCCATCTTTATATACAAAGGATGGGATGTTGCTTGGATGTATTTGTGTGCATGTATGGTGGTTCAGAAGGAACTGTGCCAGTGGCCCTCTGAGTACATTCTGTGTAGTCTGTGAGACAGTGAGAGTCCAGATTGTAGAGCTGAACTGCATGGCTTTGAATCTTGTTCAGACACTAGCACTGTGACATTGAAAGAGTTACTTAAGGGAACAGGCACAGTGTTTACTTGTTGTGAAATATGGTCACCATATAGCATTGAATTCCTGATCCTCCTGCCTCTGCCTTCAGAGAACTGGGATTGCAGGTGTGTACCACTACATCCAGCCAGGTTTTATGTTTATGTGAATGTACGTGTATGAATAATGACCTGATGTTATGGTCTCACAATAGAGATATTAAATATATAAGAAAATATATGTTTATATGTGAGTGAATAATAGGAAAGGGCCTGACTTGATTAGGATGAATTGAGAAAGACTTAATAAGGAGGCATTGTTATACTGAGAGGTAGGATAAGAAGAGCATTAAGGGGTTCGAGAGATGGATTGGTTGTTAAGTATACTGGCTGCTCTTCCAGAGAACTGGGGTTCCATTCCCAACATTCATATGATGACAGCTCACAGTTTCTTTAATTCCAGTTCTAAGATATCCAATACTCTTTTATGGCCTCTGAGGGTAACAGGCACACATGGTGCACAGACATAAGTTCAGGCAACACCCTAATATCCATAAAATAAAATAAAGTAAAATAAAAATGCCAGGATTGTGGTGCACACTTGTAATTACTGGAATTACAGTAATGCAGAAGTAATTGAAGTATTTACAGAATGCAAAGGAGGCTAGCCTCATCTACATAGCAAATTTCAGACTAGCCAGTTCTATAAAGGGCACTAAAAATCATGTGTGAAAGTCTATGGAAGAACTACCAAAAGAGCAGTGTGACTGTGAAGTAGTAAGAGGGGAAAGCTATGTCATCAGAGATTAAAATGTAGTAGGATTCATGTGTTCCTGCCCATAGTTATCAGTTGACTTTACCTGTTCTAAGAGCAAGACCTAATACAGCAATGACTTTGGTATGTTGAAGGAATAAGATGTCAGTGTGAATAGAGATGAGTGTGAAAAGTGCAAGGTTGATAAGGATGAGTTTAGTTTTTGATTTTAGTGAAATGGGAAGCTGAGGGTTTTAAGCACAAAAGTAATTAGAAAAATATGGATTTTTAAGAAATATAAAGATATATTAATCCAATTGGTGTGTGCAGAAGGAAAAATAAAGGAGAAAAGAGTCAGGCACATGCCTTTAACCCCAGTGCTTGGGAAGCAGAGGCAGGTAGAACTCTGAGAGTTTAAAGTCTAACCTGGTTCTACACAATTAGTTCCAGCCCAGCCATGGCTTCACAGTGAGACCCTGTCTCAAACAAACAAACAAATAAAAAAGTAAATAAGAGAATGCAGAAGATCAACAGGAGGCTATGTTTTTCCAGGAAAAAAATCATGTTAACTTGTACTAATGTGGTAGGTGTGTGTGTGTGTGTGTGTGTGTGTGTGTGTGTGTGTGTGTGTTCTTGTTATTGTAATTTTGGACACAGGATTTTAAAACTTTGGCAATCAGGAATGTAATCTTCCATATACTCAAATAGGGAACATTGCAGAACAACACATTTGGAGACTGGGTGGGATGTGCAGATCATTTAGAGTGGTTCTTGCCTGTAATGTAGCACTCAGGAAGCTGAGGGAGGAGGATCATGAGTTCACAGATAGCCTTTGCCCCAGTCAGTGAAGCCCTGGCTTTAAAATAAGGACTGATGGTATAACTCAATGATACAGCACCTGACCAACAAGCCCCAATCCCTGGGTTTTATCTCTAACACCCCTGCCCTGACACACACAAAGAACAAGAAAAGGTAGTGGATTATATTGGTTGATGGTGACTTAGAAAACTATCTTATTCTTTTCTTTTTTTTTTTTTATCAGTCTTGCTATGTACTCCAGATGATTTGAAATTGGAATTCACTGCTTAGGCCTAGTTGGCCTTGAACTTCCTTCAGTCCTTCTGCCTCCACTCCCTGAACACTAGGATTTCAGGTGTATGGTACCATCCCTAACTTGGAAGGCATTAATTTTGGTAAAAACAGTTGTAATGGCAATGCAGGGTCAAAACAGTTAAATGGAAGATACTAACACGTGTTTGTAAGTTCCTGAGAATAATCTATGGAGAAGGAATTCATGATCTAATAGAGAGATGGTGCACTGGTTAGTTTTATGTCAGTTTGACACAAGCTAGAGTCATTGAAAAGGAGGGAACCTCAGTTGAGAAAATGTAATCCTAAGACCAGGCTGTAGTAGCCAGTTGGTGAAGGGCCATGCCTTTAATCCCAAAGGCAGACAGATGTCTCGAGTTCGAGGCCAACCTGGTCTACAGAGTGAGTTCCAGGACAACTGGGACTAGTAGAGAAAACCTGTCTGAAAAACAACAACAAGAAAAAGATCAGGCTGTAGGCAAACCTGTGAGGTATTTTCTTAATTAGTGATTGATATGGGAGGACCGAGCCTATTGTGAGTGGTATCCCTGGGCTGGTGGTCCTGGGTCCTTTAAGAAAGCAAGCCAAACAAGCCAGGGAAGCAAGTCAGTAAACAACACCCTTCCATGGCTTCTGCATCAGCTCCTGTCTCCAGGTTTCTGCTTGAGTTCATTTCCTGACTTCCTTTGTTGATAAACAGCAATGTGGAAATATAAGACAAATAATCCCTTTCCTCCTCAACTTGCTTTTGGTCATGGTGTTTCGTGACAGCAGTAGTAACCCTAACTAAGACAGATGGGATACCCAAAAAGTTAGTGTTTGAATGAAAGAAGAAAAATACAATACAGAGCAAAAGTAGAAAGTTTGGCCTTTGAGAACAAGGAGGAGGGGTTTATCTACTGTAATAGAAGAAAAAGATGAGAAAACATGCTTAGATGAAGCTGTTAGATTTGGTAGTGGGAACAGAGTGTTTCTGTGTCTGTTTTTGTTTTTTGAGACAGGGTTTCCCTGTGTAGCTTTGGAGCCTGTCCTGGAACTAGCTCTTGTAGAACAGGCTGGTCTCAAACTCACGGAGATCCTCCTGACTCTGCCTCCCAAATGCTGGGATTAAAGGCGTGCAGCCCCCCCCCCAGCTGTGTGTCTGTATTTGATAACACCCTTCTCCATGAAGTAAGGATCATCAGGGTAGAGGGTAGAAGAGAAAAAGCAGAACATTAGTAGAGAAAAGTCAGTTCAGACAGCATTTAATAACTGTTTGTAGTCTGTGATCATGAATTTACAAATAGCCTCTCAAAGCAACATTAGGCTGTTTAGGCATAAATTCAGGCCAGCAGAATCTCTGAATTTATCCAGGGGTGAGGATTTGCTATATTATTAGCAGAGAAGAAGAGATGAAGAAGTGCTTATAAGGATAGACCAGTGACTATGCTGAATAAAGGAAGGAGGAAGTTGAAGGATACTGAGAAAGTGGTAGGTTCAATATACCGGCATCTCAGGTTCTTTCATTGACATATTAGACATGAACTAGAGAGGCTAAAATTATAGTAGAAACAAAATTTTAATATTAATATTAAATTCAAATATAAAAATAGAAGTACACATGTAAAGGATAGAATGATAGACCAACAAATCTAGAAAATATAATATATCAGATTGGAATAATGAATAACAAAAAGGTAGAAGCATAATTAGGCATAACAAAGACATAGTTTTGGAGAAGCCAAAAAACAGCTTATAAATTTTTCAGTTTCTTGTATATGACTAGACAGACCTTTGGATCTCATCATTTTTAATAGGCTTCAACCTTAAACACTCCCAACAGAAAGTAGCCTTACTTTTAGATCACCATTCGTGACCCTCTTATATTTGACCTTTTGTTTCTGGCCTTCATGGAAATAGTACTCTAGGGCACAGTTGTAGGAACAGTCACTTATCCAACTGTCCTATTACAGCTACTATGAGTCCACAAATCTAAGAAATAAGATGGACTTTACCCTCAAACTATGAGCCAAAATAAACCTTTCCTTTAAAAACCCCAAACGATCTAAATAATCATAATGTCCAAATATATGCCCCCCAACTGAAATAAATTCAGACACATGGGGTAGAATAATGCTATCAAAAATCCTTCACATTTATCCAAAGCAGCAGAGCAGTGAGGCAGCTAGTAACAATGCATCCTGCTGCTCAGTTCATCTTTACCTCCTTATTCAGTCCTGGACCTCAGCTCACGGTATGGTATCACCCGCAGATTAAGTGGGTCCTCCCACCTTGGTTAACTAAACCTAGGAACTCCTTCAGACATGACCAGAGGGATGCTTCCATGGTGATTCTAGATTCTGTCTATATGAATGTGCATTTGTGCATTCAAAGCTCTGAGAGACACTACAACCCCGGAAGCCCTTTGGCTGGATGTCATCTTGTTTCCCCAGTATTATTGCATTTGTCTAGTACCATAGTTTGGCTTTCCATTTTTTAAAGAGAAGGTACTCTGAGGAATGCTGGTTTCCCAAGACTGTGCATTTTTCTTTTAAAAACATAGTTTGGTTGCGATTATAATATCATCACATCATTTCCCCTTTTCCTCTCTACAAACCTTACCCCTGCCCCCCCCCACCTTTCTCTCATTCAAATTCATGGCCTCTTTTTTTTAAGTGTTCACACGTGCTTGTGAACACACACACACACACACACACACACACACACACACACACACACACACACACCCCAAAATATATAAATAGAATGTGCTTAGTCTATATAATGTTACTTGTATGTATGTTTTCAGGGCTGATCATTTGGTATGGGATGGGCAGTTGGTGTGCTCTTTCCTGGGGAAGACCATTTAGCCATAAGCATTTCTTAGTTGTCTATACTTCTTTGTGTAGGATTGAGCCCTTCTGAGACCCCCCATTTACATTAGTATGTCTATTGTTGTCCCTGTTCAGCTCATGTTTAGGCTGTCATGTTTTTGATACTTTATGGGTGTAACTTCCAATCAGGAAGACAAAATATCATAGCAACTTCTTTGTTCCTCTGGCTCTTACAGTCTTCCTTTCCCCACTTCCACAATGATCCCTGAGCCTTATATGACATTATAAGATTGTATAGATGATGCATCCCTTGAGCCTGGGCTCCACGACTCTGCATTTTGATTGGTTATGGTTTTTTGTAATGGCCTCCATCTGTTGCAAAGAGAAGTTTCATCTCTGGAGGGTGAGGACTACACTTATATGTGGGTATAAGGATAAATATTTAGAATGCAGTTAGGGATTATGCTGCCTTAGTAGAGTGCTGGTTGTAGGTTCTTTTCCAAGATCCATGACAATTAGCTTGTGGTAGTTGGCTAGGTTTGCAGTATATGGCACAGTTTTTCTCAGATTATTTGAATTCATAGTATTTACATTATACTGCAAAATGTAAGGGGCCGAGGAAAAGACAAGTCTAAACACACACAATAAGAGATTCTGACAATGGATGCCATTTTTCTTCTCCACCTCATGAGCATCTTTTTTTTGTTGCTCAAAGGAACCTGCCTTGGTGCTTCAAGCTCCTGCTGCTATGACTCCCTGCCAGGATGGACTATAACTTGGAATTGTGAGCCAAACAAACGCTTTCAACTTTAAATTGCTTTTGTCAGGGTATTTTACCACATCAGCAGGAAAAGAAACTAATACACAATTTAACCACCTTGTTCTCTTTGAAATTGATAATTTGAATCACTCCCATTGTTCTTTGTGGGTCAATTTAGGGTCCTCCCTCACTCTCTCCTTCTTTCTCCTTTTTTTCTATTATAGTAGGGTCTCTTCTCTCGGCTTATCTATATTATCTATAACTTGCTATATCACTGAGGAGGACCTTAAGCTTTGTCTCTACTTCCACATCTGATTCACACAGTGCTGAGTATCAAACATAAGACCTCATGGATACTAGGCATGATACTTTACCAACTGAACTGCGTTCATAGCAAGTATTCTTCTTTAGAAAAAAATAATTCTGTTGGTTCTTCAGTTTGTTCCAGCATCTAGTTTACCTGCCTACAGTTCAGAATTTCTCATGTCTTGAGCTGCACAGAGAAACCTATGAAGTCCTCCCTAATTGTGGAAAAGGAGGATCTTCACATGTGCCATTTTCATTCACAGGAACATTGTGTGACCATTTTGTCTGTTCTCTGATTCTTTTAAGTCCTTTTGAGAATAAAGAAACTGACTTTCCATCTACATCTATAACAGTACAAAAGGGAACCTCTTTGGACTGGAGATTTAATGATTACTTCAAAATTACTTTTTTTCTATCTCAAAATTACTTCAAAATGTCTGATATGCAATTTGTTTATCACAAAAATACCATTTGTATTATAGCTTAAACTAGCTTCCATTTAAATATTAATATGCCTTGTTTTACTCTCTCTCCCTATATTAAATTGATGTCTTTGAACCAAATAGAACAGATTGAATTTTATTCTCTGAAAGTACTTATTCTTTACTAGAAGGTTCTTTTTTCTTGGATCCAGTAGATTTTGAGTGAGTTAACTGATAAAAATTCAGTTTATACAACTTTTTAATTTAAAAAATTTACTTTTCATTTTACATACCAGCTCCAGTTCCCCCTCCTTCCCCTTTTCCCCCTCCCTTCCTCCCTTCCCCCTTTCCTGCCCCATCCACTCCTCAGAGGGGGTAAGGCCTCCCTTGGGGGAGTCAACAAAATCTGGTAAGACCAAGCACCTCATCCCTGAACCAAGGCTGAGCAAGGTATCCCACCATAGGGAATGGGCTCCAAAAAGCCAATTTGTGCAACCCAGATAGGTCCCTGCCACTGCCAGGGACCCCTGCAACAGATCAGGCCACATAGCTGCCACCCACATTGAGAGGATCTAGTTCAGTCTCATGCAGGTTCCCCAGCTGTTAGTCTGTAGTCAGTGAGCTCCCACTAGCTCTAGTCAACTGTCTCTGTGGTTTTCCCCATCATGCTCTTGATGCCCCCTTGTTCATATGATCCGCTGCTCCCTCTCTTCAACTGAACTCCAGGAGTTCAGTCCAATCCTTGGCTGTGGGTCACTGCATCAGTTTCCCTCAGTTACTGGATGCAGGTTCTATGATGGCAATTAGGGTAGTCACTAATCTGATTAAAGGGAAAGGCCCGTTCAGACACCCTCTCCACTATTGCTAGGAGTCTTAGCTGGGGTCATCCTTGTGGATTCCTGAGAATTTCTCTAGCACCATGTTTCTCCCTAACCCCATAATTGCTCCCTCTATTAAGATAGCTCTTTCATTGCTCTCCTCCTCTGTCCCTCCCACAACTCTGTCTTCTTGATCCCTCATGTTCCCATCCTCCATCCCTTCCCTTCTATGCCCCCCCCCCAAGTTTATCCAGGAGATTTTAACTATTTTCCCTTCCTGGGGCGCTTCATGTGTATCCCTCTTAGGATCCCCCGTTTTACCTAGCTTCTCTAAGATTGTGGATTGTAGCCTGGTTATCCTTTACTTTACATCTAATATCCACTTATGAGTGAATACATACTGTGTTTGTCATTTGGGGTCTGGGTTACCTCACTCAGGAGTTTTTTCCCTAGTTCCATCCATTTGCCTGCAAATTTCAAGATGTCATTTTTTGTTTTACCACTGAGTAATACTCTGTTGTGTAAATGTACCATATTTAAAAAAAAAATCCATTCTTGGGTTGAGGAGCACCTAAGTTTCCAGGCTCTGGCTATTACAAATAATGCTGCTATGGACATAATTGAGCAAATGTCCTTGTGGTATGATTGTACATCCTTTGGGTATATGCCCAAGAGTAGTATCACTGGGTCTTGAGGTAGACAGATTCTTAATTTTCTGATAACCCTCTATACTGATTTCCAAAGTAGCTGTACAAGTTTACACTCCCACCAGCAAAGGATATGGTCTACAAGACAAAACGGCAGCCTACAGAGTGGAAAAAGATCTTTACCAGCCCCATATCTGACACAGGGTTGATCTCCAAAATATATAAAGAACCCCAGAAACTAGACACCAAAATACCAAATAATCCAATTTTTAAAATGGGGTATAGATCTAAACGAAGAATTCTTAACAGAAGAAACTCAAATGGCCAAAAGACATTTAAGGAATTGCTCAATATCCTTAGCCATCAAGGAAATGCAAATCAAAATGACTCTGAGATACCATCTTATACCTATCAGAATAACTAAGATCAAAAACACTGATGACAGCCTGTAGGGGACAGTGTAAGCCACGCCTGCTAGAAGCTGGCAAGGCAGGCCAGAGAGAAGGGTTCCTATGTGCCTTGCAGCCCCTTAAAACCCTATCACGAATCATCCTGACCGCACCTTGACCATGCCCTGACAGGCATTGTCAGGCACACCTGTAGCAGGTGTGGCTTACACTGTCCCGTACAACAGCCTATTCTGGGCATGTTGTGGAGTAAGGGCAACACTTCTCCATTACTGGTAGGAGTTTACACTACTTTTTAATAATGCATTTTCTTAAAAAAATCAAAAGTGAGTTACAGTTATATGAGTAGGCCCTGATTTTAACTATACTGGTGTTTTAGAAACTGTCATTTTACTATCTTATTTTCTTCAGGAACAATATTTTCATTTCCAGGTGATATTGTAGGTCTGTAATTTTAAAGAAACCACTATCATGTTTCTTATAATGGATGCAGTAATCTATAATCCACAAATAAATAATTCATAAATCCCCCCATCTCTGTACCTTAACCTATATTGCTTATTTATTCATTTATATCTTTTGTGCCAAGGTCAAAGTACATGGGACCCCTTATGTTGTAATGGCCTTGATCTCATGATATTCCTGTATCTGCATCTCTAGTGATGGGATTACAAGTATGAGGCACCTGCTTTGACTTTTTAAATTATCCATCTGAGTTTGCACGCACGCGCGCGCGCGCACACACACCGTGTGTGTGTGTGTGTGTGTGTGTGTGTGTGTGTGTGTGTGTGTGTGTTAAGATAACTGTCAATGTTTTGGTGATATCTGCTATGTGATATAAGCGATTACTTATAGTCATTTTTATTTGCCTTTCTCCAATTAATTATATTGAACATACTTTTGGATACCTGTCAGGAGACTTTTAAAAGTAATTTATTTGCTGAGACAAGGTCTCGTGTAGTTCAGATTTGTCTGAAAGTCACTTTGTACGCCCAAGTACTGGGGTTACAAGTGTGTACCACTATGACCAGCTTCTGTTAGCAATTTGTAATGCCTTCTATAAGGAAATGTTTCCTCGGGTTCTTTATTCATTTTAGATCAGGCTATTTGTCTACAGTTGGCTTATTTGTATTTTTTATTTAGAAACAATCTTATTTTACATATCAAACCCCTGTTCCGTCTCCCTCCCATACCTCCCACTGACACCCCCAACCCACCCCAACCCACTCCCCAAGGATAGTGAGGCCTTCCATGGGGGAATCATCAAAGTCTGTCACATCATTTGGGGGAGGGCCTAGGCCCTCCTCCATGTATCTGGGCTGAAATAGTATCCCTCCATAGTCCATTTGTGCACTAGGGATAAATACTGGTTCCACTGTTAGAGGTCCCATAGACTGCCCTGGCCTCCTAAATGGCACCCACATTCAGAGGACTTGGTTCGGTTCAACACTGGTTCCCCAGCTTTATGCCTGGGTTCCATGTGCTCTCACTAGGTCACATCAGCTGGTTCTGTAGGTTTCTCCAGCACAGTCTTGATTTCTTTGCTAATTCCCCCTCCCTCTTTACAACTGGATTTCAGGAGAATGCCTTAGTGCTTAGCTGTGGGTGTTTGCTTCTGCTTCCATCAGCTACTAGATGAAGGCTCTAGAATGGCATATAAGGTAGTCATCAATATCATTATAGGGGAAGGACATTTAAAGTAACCTCTCCACTATTGCTAAGATTGTTAGCTGGGGTCATCCTTGTAGATCTCTGGACATTTCCCTAGTATCATATTTCTCTTTAATCCTATACTGGTTAGGGTTAGGGTTAGGGTTAGGGAATAGAGCAGCTTGGCTGGGGATGGCTACCAGATGAGTGTATTTCAGTGATGGCAAAGCCTCTAGTTGAGAGAGCCTTGTGGCTACTTGCCTGCAGAACATGTGGTTCCAAGATGGTACAGTACAGTAGCAGCATGGGCTATGAGAAGTAGGGTACAGTGTTGTTTCCTTCTCTAGGGTAGCTTAGTGTGAATTCTGGATAGTTCCCTGTTATGAATTCAAAGGGCTATTCTTCAAAATGACTCTAATTATTTTCAGCACCCACATGGCCACTCAGAACACTTTGTAGCTCCAGTTCTAGGGGATCTGACACCTACTTTTGATGTCTCTAAGTACCAGGCACATATATGGTACACAAACATATATATAGGAAAAACACAGATTCACATAAAATAAAGGTGTGTGTGTGTGTGTGTGTGTGTGTGTGTGTGTGTGTGTGTGTGTGTGTGGAAAGCTTGTGTGAGTACCTGTGTTTGATTTCTGACACATACATGAACATAGAAAAATAATGAGACCAACTAAAAATACTCACATTGTCTTCCTTTCTCCAGTAGACTGAAAACCATATCTTGGTAAAGACAAAAATCTTATATAATCCATATTCTCCTCTCTAATTCCTACCACATTGAAGGAACATGGTAATTAAAATTTATTGAACAGTGAATAAATAGCACCCCATCCATTGAAAAGATAAGTAGAAGATGGTATTACACAACATGTTCACTTTTGAGAAAATCATTCTCTGAAAAGGTTGCATTCAAAAGTCTTAATATGTGAGCCTAAATTTCCTTATCATAGCATTTAGAGCTTGGGTCTAATGCTATGTATCTAATACCTTTTTTAGGTGAGGAAACTGAGGCTTTGTCTAAGGTTACCATGCAAGGTTATTTTCTTCATGTTTTTCCTTCCCTTATCTATTTATTATATATTTCATCATCTGAGTTCCAAGGAGATAATGGTGTATTTGCTCTATGACCTAAGAGTAGAGGTCATTTACTGAAAAGGGTGGAGCTGAGTAATATTAGTACTTTGAATGTTTGAGGAATATCGGAAAAATTGAAAATTGTGGTAGAAAATGAGAAGAAAACATAGCAAAAGTGATTATGCTCAGGATAGAGCTTCAGGTAATAATTTTTAATAGTATGTACTAAAACCAATCTGCCTATTTTGTGGCTTTACCCCACAACTGGCTACTGGATTTAGGATCAGTGGATAGAAGGAATGATCAGTGGTCAGAATTTAACTAGATGAGTTGAATTGTCAACATCAAAAATCATTAACTAACAAAATTGTAATGAAGGAAGGGAGTTTATGATTTCATCAAGGACATAAAAGCAGTTATGTCCTGGAGAAACTTAAGCCAGCTAAAGAAGGAAGTGAAGAAAATTGTAAATAGGCAACATACAGGAAAGACCAGTAAACTAGTCTGGATGAACTGAAAGAATGGTTGGTGATAGTGAAAACAGTAGGAGCAGCAACTTGGAATATTTCTATCAGGGACTATTGAATATGTATTAGTGATTTTGGTGATGGAATGGTAAATGATAATCAATGATAACTTCCAATTGTGTGAGGAGTGGCTGATATGGAATGAAAGGAAGTCATTGTGGATGAGGAAGCTAAAGACTCAGAGTTCAACATATGAGATATGCTGTGCCAAACTTTCATGAATTTATCTTCCCTTTCTTTCATTCCTTCATTTTTTCTATTTGTTTTTAAAATGTAATCTAATTTAATGTGTGTGGGTGCTTTGCCTGCCTGTATGTCTGTGCACCATGTGAGTGCCTGGTGCCTTGTAGGCCAGAAGAAAGCTTCAGATCCCCTGGAACTGGAGTTATAGATGGTTGTGAACCACCATGTTGGTCCTGGGAATTAAATCTATGTCCTCTAAAAAAGCAACAAATGCTTTTAACCACTGAGACATCTCTCCAGCGCCAAGGATGGCTCTTTATTAGTTTTCACTAGAGACATTTAAATGCCAAGTCTAGGATAGCTATTCTAAGCTATTCAGAGTCAATTCTCTAAGGAATTTAAGAACTCTCAGGTTGAGTGTGTTAAATTAGATGTTGCTGTAAGAAAGATGTATGAATTTTCAGGCTCATCCTGTCTGATATCCTCTTTGTCTTCAGACATATTCAGGCTTCCTTTTCTGAAAACAATTTCCTTTATCTAGGAAAGTAGTTCAGTAGGAAATCCAACATTTGACCTAACTTTGAGCTGTGTTTAAACTGCCTTCTCAAATCTCTTATTATTTTCATTGTTATATGTATTTATTTATTGGCAATAGCTAGTTTTCTTTGAGCAATATTACAGGGAAGAAAATCAATAATCCTAACATCATAGTATAGAACTTTTGTCATTTAGGAACATACATATATACATATGTGCATATTATTTGTTCTTATAGTTTAAATCATAAACCATATTATGAGGGAACTGGAGAGTTTTGGGCAAAGGAATGAGCTGACTTGATTTATCTTATTATCATTGTAGCTGTGGCTACTGGGTTGAGACTAGATTGTGTCAGGTCAAGGATAGAGGCAGAAAACAAGTGAGGCTACTGTTGGAGTAAATAAGGTGATGGGTGGTGGCAATGAAGGGCTGTTGGATTCTGGTTTAAATATTGCTAAATGTGAGATTTAAGAGTAAAGAAGGGCATCAAGGATGACTTCAAGATTCTAGTCTGAAATGATTCTGGTCTCTCTTTTTTGTATTTATTTTTGAGGCAATGTCTTACTCTAGCCCATGCTGTATTGGAATTCACTTATGTAGCTCAGGCTAGTTAAAAATCACTAGATCCTCCTACTTCACCCCCAGCAAATGCTAGGATTACAGGCACATCCCATTTTAACCTGAAGAAGTTATTCAATTACTTTGTATGTGTTTACTCTCTTATAATTCCCATAATACTTAATTCAGTCCTACTCTGTTCTGTTGCAGTCTTTAATTACATTTTACCTTGGCTGTGTCAGTATTCTTGATAAATGTTCAGCTTTCAATCTGATCATCCTCTCCCTTTACTCCAGTACATCCTTAATAAAGTGAAGCACCACTCATATTCTGTTTCAAATCTTCTATGGTTTCTAATTACACTTAACAGGCAGAATCTTCTACTTTGTATTTCAAACCTTTCATAATATGAGCTCAACCTATTTAATCAGCTTTATCTTTTATCATTCCCATATGTATTCCAGATAAATTGGTTTGCTGTCCCTCTGAAGTTAGTGTTTATCAACACCTCTAGTTATAAATTATGCTTATTTGATATAGCATAATGGTTAAGAACACAGACTAGACTCTAGCTGAACATTCCAAGTTAATTGTGTCTCTATTTCCTATTGTATTTTGGTGCCGTTTACTTTGACCTCTCAGTTTTCTATCAGTAAAATAAAGATAATAGTTATCTACTTCATAGAAATGTTTTGAGAATTAAATGGGTTTATATGTAAAGAGTACTTGAACATTGCCTGACACATGTTTAGTGCTCTAAGTTGTTAGCTCTTATTTTTGCTATTATTAATATTCATTATATTCTTCCTAGATTCTCTGTATTACCAGGTTCATGTAGGTGAGGACTTTACCTGTTCTGTTTAATGCTCTACTTCCAGTGCCTACAATAGTGCTTTGCAAGTAATGAACAGTTGGTGAATAAATGATTGCAGTTTCCTTGGCCTGAGATTCCTGCTACTGCTGCCACTTCTCCACATTCTCTTAAGAACCTTATGAACCTACAAAGCTCATCATGAATGACATTTATTCCATAGAACTCTCTCATATTTTTCTGATCCTTTTCCCAAACTAAATTTAACACATCACTTCTCTGAATTCCTGTAATATCTTGTTTATGCTTTTCTTACAGGCTTTACTTTCCATTGCCTTTCATCTTAGTCATTTGTATCTAATCTTGCTTACTAGGTATCAAGGTCTTAAAGCACGTACTATGTCTGACTCATTCTTGTATTCCCTGTGGTGTTAGCATAATGCCTTGAACATGGTAGATGCTAAATAAACTTTTGCTGATTGAATTGAATTGAATTCATTCTTCTATTGATATACTTAGTTTTATATGAATTTTTAGATTTCTAAGTCATGTTTCCAAAGTATTAAATCTCCATGCAATTTACTTCTTAGGTGTCCTAAATAGTCAAGCTTAGAAAGACTATTTATTTGCAGTTGTAGAAGGAGTAAATTTGTCTTTACTAAACGTACAAGTATCCTGAGTATTTGTGACAGATCACAAAATTGTTCTATGTCGGTGAAAAGGAATGTTTGTCAAATATGGTAATATACAGCTAAAATTCAGTATTCTAATCAGTGCTCACCTAAGAATCCAGATGGAGAAAAAGAGCTTTTGTGCAGATGATAGAATATATCGTGTATAAAATATATGCACTTAACTCATGTACTTATAGGGTAAGCTCCTCAAGTACTCATAATTTATTTACTCATCATCACTCTGAAATCATCATTATTAGATTTACTAGCTAACATCTGTGGAGAGGCATATTAGAAATGCTAAGAAAGTTCACAGAATATAGTAGGAGGGAGAGACAGCTGACTCCAATAAAAGAGACAGAAAAATTAAAAACCAGGTCAAGGACTTACAGCAGTGTGGAAACAATAACCCTGTGTAGCTTAAATGGGCCTTGAGGGCATCAGTGTGCTATAACAAAATAGTGATCAATGAATTGATTTTCATAATAATGATCTAAATTTATTTATAAACCCTATTATATGGTTACTCACAATATTCCATTGATTACATAAGCAATAGGTATTCATTGTTCAGATTTTCATCCAGAAGATGAAATTACAGATGATTTTGAACATAAAATAGTAAACCCATATCTAGCTAGACAGCTAACCCATTCCTGAGTTAAATAAGCAAGATTTCTCTGTTTTCTTTTTTAAATACAGACCTTTCTGTTCCAGTCCCTCTAAGTAGAATTGAAATGCAATGGTAAGGCAGCATGAGGCAGTAAATCCATAAAAATGAATTGTTCATTCACACTACATTTATAACATAGGAAATACGATTATAGAACAGATGTTGACTGATTGAAATGCTGTATGCTCAATCATGTTAGTGTTTATTTGATAAGGAATGCCATTTGTTTAGCTTTGCTCATTTATTTAGTGACTGTGGTCTGGAATTTGATTAGATGCTGTCTGGCTGTATCTCTCTACCCACCAGCATCCTGAGATAGTATTAGCTTGCATGAGAGTGGAGAAAAAATTACAGCTTTTTAGCTTTGAAAGTAAAATAGGAAGACAGTTTTGTCAATTTAAACATCTTTGTTTTTCTGTATTTCACTTATGTATGGGTATCAGAACATAGATGTGACTAATAGTCTGGCAGTAGTTCTTCCTTGTTTAACTTTACTCTGAAAATTGTGTCTTCCTAAAAGTCTTTTCAGTGACAACCAGGGGAGAGAGAGAACCAAGAAAATTTCCTGAAATGAAATCATTTATAGATGATGTGTTTCTGAATCATAGAGAAGCCTAAAATTTAATTGTAAGGATACTGTGATACTAAATAGCTCCTATATTTGAAATAAATTATTCAGCTAATTTTTGTTTTCCCTTGGAGACAGTTAGCAAATATCTTTAGTGTGGTAGCACTAATACAGCAAATGATTTCATGGGAACATTTATTCAGATGTTATGTTTTATTAGCTTGTAATGTCTATACCTTTATGATTTAGATTTTAGCATAATAAATATTTAAATGAAATAGATTTAGGAACCAGGTGATTTGGAATAAGCATTTCAAAAAGTGGAATAGCTTTGATTTCTAGAGGTAACATGTCAAGTTATTTTCTGATATATTGTAAAAATTCATTTACAGTGAAATAAAAATAAAGACCTTATACAAAATATTTGAGAAAGTATTTTCTTTACTTTTAAAAATGAAGCAAGTTTCTAGTATGCCACTGAAATATTTCTGTGTGGTTTTACATTTTTAAATTTATTTTATTTTATGTTTTTTGGTTTTTCAAGACAGGATTTATCTGTGGCTTTGGAGGCTGTCCTGGAACTCGCTCTTTAGACCAGGCTGGTCTTGAACTTACAGGAATCTGCCTGCCTCTGCCTCCTGAGTGCTGGGATTAAAGGCGTGTGCCACCACTGCCCAGCAAGTTTTCCATTTTTAAAAGGTCAGGAAAATAGTTGTTTATTGTTATTATCATTATTTTACATCTATTTAGTTATTTGTGTGTGTGTGTGTGTGTGTGTGTGTGTGTGTGTGTGTGTGTGTGTGTGTGTGTGTGCCAAAATGCATGTGTGGAGGTCAGAGTACAGGATGAGAGAGTTATTTCTCTTCTTCCACCATATAGGTTCCAATTATTGAACTCAGGTCATTAATTGGTGGAAAGCACCTTTGCCAGCTAAGCCATCTCACTGCTCCTGGTTGCCAGTGAAGATTAAATATTGTTGAACTAAAACCAAATGGCATGTCTGTCATCCCACCACTTGAGAGGCTGAGGCAGAAAGATTATGAATTCAAAACCAATCTGGGCAATATAACAAAGTAAATCTCTGTCTCAAACAAACCAAACTAAAATGAATTGCTATATTCTCTACAAACTGCAGAGTAAAACTGCAGAAAGTTCAGAAGAATGCGCATATTATATCACCATAGCATTTTAATGCTGAATTTGAAGTTCCTTATAATTTCTAAAAACAACTAAAATGTATTTATTTTAAAAATGACAATAGGGAATGCCATATTGTCTCAGAGGTTAAGAGCACTGGTTGTTCTAAAGGACAGGAGTTTGAGAGTTTGATTCCTAGCACCCACATGGCAGCACACAACCGTCCATGACTCCAGTTCCAGGGGACCCACCATCCTCTTCTGGCCTCCATGTACACCAGGCATACATATTGTGTATAGACTTACATGCAGGCAAGATACTCATACACACAAAATAAACTTAAAATTAAAAATAATAAAATAATAATAAACCAATGCATGCTAACACAAATAACATCTTAATGAAAAGTGACTGTACATTCTTCTGCATCAGCAATAACATTGTTAAATTAAATGCCTTTTCTTTTCCTGAATGATGGTAAGACTAATGGCCATTTGTAAAATTTATCTCTGTTGCCTTAATCCAAGTCAAAGTCCTAGAATTTTTCTCCATCCCTACTTAAAAAATATAACCATGTGTTAAGATATTTAGTACTAGATTTACTCATTTGAATCTGAATAATTTGAATTATTTTTAGCAAATTCACAAAGTTGTTGAAACATCATTATAATCTTATAGCAACAACAACAAACTCATGCCCACAAATATTTACTCCATGTTTCCCCTTCATCTTCTGTTTCTCCAGCCCTTAGGAACCATGGATAGAATTTCTGCTTCTATAGATTTGAATATTGTGGACATTTTGTTTAAATGGTATGTGATTAGCATTTTTAACTTAGCATATTGTTTTTAATATTCATGTAAATGATATTATATGGTATAGATATACCACACTTTGCTTGTCCAGTCAGTCATTAGTGGACGGATATTTGGGTTGTTTCCACTTTAAATGAGTGTGAATAATGCTGCTATGCATATATGTAATATATAATGTATGTGTGTGTGCTGTGTATATTTTTTCATTTCTCTTCATTGCATGCCTATGAATGGAATTACTAGCCCATGTGGTGACCTTGTTTAGGTGTATTTTTCTGAGGCAAAGTCTCTCAATGCTTGCCTTGTTAGTCTGAAAGTTACTGTGTAGAACAGATTAGCCTCAAATTCACAGAATCCACCTGCTTTGCCTCTGGAGTGCTGGCACTAAAGGTATGAGCTACCACACCTAGTCTATGTTTGATTTTTGAAGAACTGTCAGACTATTTTATAAGTCAGTAGCACTATACTACATTCCATCAGCTACTATGGATGTTCTAATTGTACCACACCATTTTTTTCTCTTGAGACATGGTCTTGTTATTATATAGCCAAGGCTGGTCTCATATCCACTGTGTTATGGAAGTTGGCCTTGAATTTATTCCTGTCCTCCATTATAGCTTCCCAAGTGCTTGTATTACAGGCATGTATCATCACAATTGTCTAATTCCACATACTTTTAAAATTATTATATTAATTCCAATAAGTCCGAAGTGGTTTTTCAATTGTGATTTTCCTGTGCATTCCATACATGATAATGATGTACAGCATCTTTTCATGCAAGAATTGTCTATTTCTGTGTGTTCCTGAGTTAAATTTAAATCCTCTACCTGTTTTTCAATTGAAGTATTTACTTTTGATTATTGGGCTATAATTTTGGAACTTGTAAATGTGTTGTAGTTTCAGCTCTTATTTTAGAGCTCAGCAGTGGCAGCAGCAGCAGCAGCAGCATAGTTTTGAGACAAGATCTAGGTATGTAGTGTAGTGTGACATTGAATTTGTGATCTGTTTCATCCTCCTAAGTGCTGGAATTAGGGGCATTGTCATCACAGCTAGCTACAATCCTTTATTTATTTATTTATTTATTTATTTATTTATTTATTTATTATGAGGTATCTGTGATAGTGAATCTTTGTTGCCAACTTAATGGGATTTAGGATATCACAGAAATACCTTAGGGTATGTTTATGAATGTGTTTCCAGAAAAGTTTGACAGAGCAGGGAAGATCACTCTGAATGTGGTTGGCTGGGGTTCCAGACTGAATACAAAGGAAAACACTAACTAAGCACTAGCATTTGTTTATCTGTACTTCCTGGCTGTGAATACAATGTAATGAGCCACTTTTGGTGGCCTGCCACCTTGATTTCCTCCACACAATGGACCATATCCCTGAACTGTTCCAAAAGAAATTCTTTCTTTCTGAGTCTTTTGTCAGGTTTTTTTTTTTTTCTTTTTCTTTTTTTTTTTTTTTTGTCACAGCAGTAAGAAAAGTAACCAAACTGTGTCCATAGTCATTGTTAGGCTACAGTTGTAGCAGCACCATTTGTTTGAAGATTTTCCTCCTGAGTTGTCTTGGTATCTTTGTGAAAACATAATTGTAAACGTGAGAGCTTATTCCTGCATTCTCCATTCAATTTCTCCAATATACATATTCTCGTGCATATATGGTTGACATATATGATATGTTTAAAATGTATGAATTTTTTAAAAAGGGTTTGTGTCTGTGCGTGCACACATGAGTGCAGGTGTTGCAGAAAGCAGAGATCTTTGATCCCTTGGAGCTGGACTTATAGGCAATCGTGAACCACTGATGTGGGTGCCTAGGATCCTAACACTTCCAAACCCTGAGTCATCTCTTCAGCCCCTGTATGTGGATATGGATATATTTTATGGGTATAAGACACTTTTGATTACATTGTAGTTTTTGTAAGATTTATGTTTAATCGTGTAAATGTTCATGCTTTTATGTATGCCACGTATATATGGATGCCCTGCAGAGACCAGAGGCATCAAATCCTGAAATGAGTGCTGGGAGTTGAATTTATGTCTTCTGGAAGAGCAATGTGTGCTCCTAGCCACTGAGCAATCTCTCAAGCCTACTCTTTGTAGCTTTTTTTAAAATTTAATTTTATGTGTATGGGTATTTTGTCTGCACATATGTCTTTACCATGCGTGTTGTATTGGATGGGGGGGGCCAGGATTCCTTCTGTTCTAGGTAGAGAAGAACAATGTGCTGGGGAAATCAAATTCTTCCAAGGAAAGTTAGCTCTTGAGAGAGAGTCTCTCTAAGTACCTAGAGTAGATTTTTGTATATATAATGATAATGGTTCTTTCTTTTCTTTTTTTTTTTTTTTTTTTTTTTTTTTTTTTTTTGGTTTTTCAAGACAGGATTTCTCTGTGGCTTACAAGAGCTGTCCTGCAAGAGACAGCTCTTGTAGACCAGGCTGGTCTAGAACTCACAGAGATCCTCCTGCCTCTGAGTCCCAAGTGCTGGGATTAAAGGCATGGACCACACTGCCCGGCTTCTTCTTATTTAAAAAAAAAAAAATCAAGATTGCTTTTGGTGTTCCGTGTCCCTTGAATTTCAGTATGATTTTTAAAGTCAGCCTGTCAACGTGTGTAATGATTCTGAGATTTTAGCTGGTTGTTTTGAATCTGTAGTTGAATTTAGGAGATATTGCCATCTAGGTAATATTATCTTCCACTCTATGAACATGGATGTCTTTATTTAATTTTATTTCACTTACTTTCTTTCAAAAATATTTTGCACCTTTTATTGTAAGTCTTTACGCTCCTTGCAAATTTATTCTTATGGATTTTGTTTTATGCTTGATGCTATAATAAATGGGTTTGATTTTGATGGGACTGGAGATTGAGCCTAGATTCTTGTACTTGCTAGGCAAGAGTGTCAGCACTGAGATTCATCCCAGCCCTATAATACTTTAAAAATAAATTTTCTGATAGTTCATTACATGTATGGAAATACAGATTTTTTTTACATTGACTTTCAGACTTGCTAAATTCCTTTATTACCTTTGGTAATTTTTAAAAAGTCAAATACTTAGTTTTCCTCTAATACTTATTAATACCCCTAACTGCAACCAGGAGATATGGTTTTTCTTTCTATGAGATATAGACAGTGAAAATTTCTAAGTGGATGAGAAAAATTATTTTAAAGGGTCTGCCCTAACAATCTCATGTGGTTTATTAGCAATATGAACCTATGGAAATCATTCAACATCTGAAGTCCAGTTTTTACATGTATAAAATAAGGGTGGTATAACAGAGTTATAAAAATTTAATATACTAATTTATGTCTAGTGCTTAAAATTGTAAAGATTCTTTGTCAAAATAATTTCTTTTCTATGGTCCATCTGGATGTTATAAACAGTCCATTAAAACATTCTTAGACTTCATTTGGGATTTCAGTATTTGGACTATCTGAACTTAAATTTGTTGACTTTTAAATTTTTTTATTTTAGAAGCACTCTTATTTATACATTAACCCTCATTTCCCTTGCCCTCCCATCCTCTCATGCTCCTAACCAACCCCCCCCCCCCGCAAAACACCCCTGACCCACTCCCAAAGAATAGTGAGGCCCTCCACGAGAGACCATCATAGTCTGTCACATCATTTTGGGGAGGGCCTAGGTCCTCTTTCTTGTATCTGGGCTGCAATAGAATCCCTCCATAGGGAATGGACTCTCAATGTCCATTTGAACTCTAGGGATAAAGCCTGGCTCCACTGTTAAAGGGCCATAGACTGCCCTGGCCTCCTAGCTGGCACCCACATTCAGAGAGCTTGGTTTGGTCCAATGCTGTTTCTCCAGCTTTATAACTAGGGTCTCCATGCTCTCACTAGGTCAGGCCAACTGTTTCTGCGGGTTTCTCCAGCACACTCTTGGCTCTTTTGCTCATCCCTCCTCCCTCTCTTCAAAGGGATTCCAGGAGTATGGTTCAGTGTTTAACTGTGGGTGCCTGTTTCTGCTTCAATCAGCTACTGGATGAAGGCTCTAGGAATGGCAACCAAGGTAGACATCAATCTCATTAGAGGAGAAGGGCATCAATGGCATCCTCTCCAGCACTGCCCGGATTCTTAGTTGGGGCCATGCCTGTGGATCCCCTAACATTTCCCTGTGCCAGACCTCTCTCCATACCTGTACTGTCTCCCTCTATCAAGGCATCTCCTTTCTTGCTCTCCTCTATTCCTCCACTGTCTCAGTCCACCTGTCTCCTGTTCTCCTCCTCCTTCCTCTTCTCCCACTCTCAGCTTCCCATCTCCCTCCTCTCCCCCACCTGCTCCCAGTTTGTTCAGGGGTTCTTGTGCCTCTCTTCTTTGGGGGACCATGGTTTCTCTGGTAGTGTGGATGTAGGCTAGTAATCCTTTTCTCTATGTCTGATATCCATACATGAGTGAGGACATACCCTGCTTGTCTTTCAGTGATTGGGTTACCTCACTCAGGATGTTTTCTTCCAGTTCCATCCATTTGCCTGCGAATTTCAAGATTTCATTGTTTTTCTCCACTGAGAAATACTCCATTTTGTAAATGTACCACATTTTCTCCATACATTCTTCGGTTGAGGGGCATCTAGGTTGCTTCCAGGTTCTGGCTATTACAAGCAACACTGCTATGAACATAGATGAACATATGTCCTTGTTGTATGAATGTGCAGTCTTTGGGTATATGCCAAGAGAGAATTTCTGGATCTTGAGATAGGTTGATTCCCATTTTCCTGAGAAACCGCCATACTGATTTCCAAAGTGGTTGTGTAAGTTTGCACTCCCACCAGCAATGGAGGAGTGTTTCCCTTTCTCCACATTATCTCCAGCATAAACTGTCATTGGTGTTTTTGATTTTAGCCATTTTGGCTGTTGTAAGTATCTCAGAGTTGTTTTGAGTTGCATTTCCCTGATGGCTAAGGATGTTGAGCACTTTCTTAAGTATGTTTCAGCCATTTTATATTCCTCTATTGAGAATTTTCTAGTTCTGCACCCCACCTTTTAATTGGATTGTTTGGTGTTTTGGGGGCTAGCTTCTTGAGTTCTTTGTATATTTTAGAAATCAGCCCTGTGTCAGATGTGGGGTTGGTGAATATCTTTTCCCATTCTGTGGCCCGCCTTTTTGTCTTGTTGACTGTGTTCTTTGACTTACAGAAGCTTTTCAATTTCAGGAGGTCCCATTTATTAATTGTCAATCTCAATGTCTGTCCTACTGGTGTTATGTTCCGGAAGCGGTCACTCTCCTGTACCAATTCTTTCAAGGGTACCTCCCACTTTCTTTTCTAAAAGGTTCAGTGTGCCTGGTTTTATGTTGAGGTTTTTGATCCATTTGAACTTAAGTTTTGTGTGTGGTGATAGATATAGATCTATGTGCAATCTTCTACATGCTAGCATCCAGTTATGCCAGCATCGTTTGTTGAAGATGCTTTATTTCCCCATGGTATAACTTTAGCTTCTTTGTCAAAAATCAGGTGTTCATAGGTGTGTGGATTAATATAAGGGTTTTCCTTGGTCTACCTGTCTATTCTTGTACATATACGAAGCTGTTTTCAGAACTATGGCTCTATAATAGATCTTGAAGTCAGGGGTGGTGATGCCTCCAGAAGTTGCTTTATTATAAAGGGTTGTTTTGGCTCTCCTGTTTTTTTTTTCATATAAAGTTGAGTATTGTTCTTTCAAGTTCTGTGAAGAACTGTGTTGGGATTTTGATGGGGATTGCAATGAATCCATAGATTACTTTTGGCAAGATTGCCATTTTTACTATGTTGATTCTACCTATCCAAGAGCATGGGAGATCTTTCCATTTTCTGGTATCTTCTTCAATTTCTTTCTGTAAAGGCTCAAAGCTCTTACTGGACAGGTCTTTCGCTTGTTTGGTTAGTGTTACTCCAAGATATTTTATGTTGTTTGTGGCTATTGTAAAGGGTGATGTTTCTCTGATTTCTTTCTCGGCCCATTTATTGTCTGTCTATAGTAGGACTACTGATTATTTAGTTAATCTTGTATCCTGCCACTTTGCTGAAGGTGTACATCAGCTGTAGGGGTCCCTGGTAGAGTTTTTTTGGGGTCACTAATGTAAACTATCATATCATCTGCAAATAGTGAGAGTTTGACTTCTTCCATCCAATTTGTATCCCCTCGATCTCCTTTTGTTGTCTTATTGTTCTAGCTAGAACTTCAAGTACAATATTCAAGAGATATGGAGAGAGTGGACAGCCTTGAGTTTCTCTCCTTTTAGTTTGATGTTGGCTGTTGGTTTGCTGTATATTGCCTTTATTATGTATAGGTATGCTCCTGTTATCCCTGATCTCTCCAAGACCTTTATCATGAATGGGTGTTGGATTTTGTCAAAGGCTTTTTCAGCATCTAGTGAGATGATCATGTGGATTTTCTTTCTCAGTTTGTTTATATGGTTGATTACATTGATGAATTTTTGTATGTTGAACCATCCCTGGGATGAAGCCTACTTGATCATAGTGGATGATTTTTCTGATGTGTTCTTGGATTCGATTTGCCAGTATTTTGTTGAGTATTTTTGCATCAATGTTCATGAGGGATATTGGTCTATAGTTCTCTTTCTTTGTTGTGTCTTTGTGTGGCTTGGGTACCAAGGTAATTATAGCCTCCTAAAAAGAGTTTGGCAATGTCCCGTCTGCTTCTATTTTGTTGAACAATTCGAGGAGTAGTGGTATTAGCTCTTATTTGAATTTCTGGTAGAATTCTGCACTGTAACCATATCTGACCCTGGGCTTCTTTTTTTGGTTGGGAGACTTTTGATGACTGCTTCTATTCATTGGGGATTGTAGATCTATTTGCCTTGCTTATCTGTTCTTGATTTAATTTTGGTTAGTGATATCTATGCAGAAATTATCCATTTCTTTTAGATTTTTGAATTTTTTGGAGTACAGGTTTCCAAAGTATGACCTGATGATTCTCTGGATTTCCTCAGTGTCTGTTGTTATATCCCCCTTTTCATTTCTGATTTTGTTAATTAGCATGCTCACTCTCTGCCTTTTGGTTAATTTAGATATAGGTTTGTCTATCTTGTTGATTTTCTCAAAGAAGCAACTCTTTGTTACATTGATTCTTTGTATTGTTTTCCTAGTTTCTACTTTATTGATTTCTGCCCTCAATTTGATTATTTCCTGGCATCTAATCCTTCAGGGTGACTTTGCTTCCTTTTGTTCTAGAGCTTTCAGTTGAGCTGTTGATTCTCTAGTGTGGCTATTCTCCAGTTTCTTCATGTGCACACTTAGTGCTATGAAGTTTCCTCTTAGCACCACTTTCAAAGTGTCCCATAAGTTTGGGTATGTTGTGTCTACATTCTCATTGAATTCTAAGAAGTCTTTAATTTCTTTCTTTATTTCTTCCTTGACCTAGGAACAGTGCAATTGCACATTATATAATTTCCATGAGTTTGTTGGGTTTCTGCAATTTGTGTTGTTGTTGAATTCTAGCTTTAAAGCATGGTGATCCAATAGCAGGGGTTTATTCCAATTTTTTTGTACCTGTTGAGGTTTGCTATGTTGCCAAGTATGTGGTTTATTTTTGAATAGGTTCCATGGTGATGAGAAAAATTTATAGTCTTTTTTGTTTGGATGGAATGTTCTATAGATGTCTGTTAATCTCAATTGGGTTATAACTTCAGTTAGTTCCTTTGTTTCTATGTTAGGTTTCTGTCTGCTGTTTCTGTCTAGTGGTGAGGGCAGGGTGTAGAAGTCTCCCACTATAAGTGTCTGAGGTTTAATGTGTGATTTGAGTTTTAGTAATTTTTCTCTTACGAACGTGGTTGCCTTTGTATTTGGGGCATAGCTGTTCAGAATTGAGAATTCTTCTTGATGGACTTTTACTGTGATGAATATGAAATGCCCTTCTTGATCTCTTTCAATTGATTTTAGTTTGAAGTCTAATTTGTTAGATATTAGTATTGCTACACCAGCTTGTTTCTTGGGCCCATTTGATTGGAAAATCTTTTCCAACCCTTTACTATGAGGTACTGCCTGTCTTTGACATTGAGATGTGTTTCTTTTTTATTTTATTTTATTAGTTCAAATTAGGAGCAAGCTTGCTTCACATGTCAATCCCTTCTCCCTCTCCCTCCCCTCCCCCCAACATCCCACATGCCCCTAGCCATCCCTCCTCTAATCCCCAGGCAGGGTAAGGCCCTCAAAAGGGGCTCCCCAAAGTCTACCACATCGTCCTGGGCCAGGCCTAGGCCCTACCCCATGTGTCCAGGTCAAGAGAGCATTCCTTCACAAGGGATGGGCTCTCAAAATCCCTTCTTTTTTTTTTAAGACCTTACATATTTAATACAGTGCGTTACCTCTGTAAAAATGGTAAAAAATTAAATTCAACATTTCTAGACCAATATGGCTGTTAATTTTTGTACAATGCCAACTCAACACAGTAAACTGGAATACTTTTTTCCAAAGTTGACAGCACAGTTAAAGTTTCCAAAAATTCAAATTCAAATTATACATACACACACATATATATGTATATATACATATACATAATACATATATATATATATATATCAATAATTGCAGTATGTTATGCATCAATAGCAGCAACAGCTTTTCCAGGTTCTGCAGTCATTTGAACAAAATTGTACAGACATCCAGCACTCTCCATTTAAAAAAAAAAAGTAAAAAACAAAATCCCAGAAAAACAGCACAGTTCTGCTACTCTTGTGGTACCTGGCACTTTTTTTTTTAATTAGCTTCTCAATCATCATCTGGAAGGAAACCATTCTGAGCAACATCATTAAAAACAGCTCTGATAAAGCACGGTCACTACTATGTATCATAAAGGAGGTCCACATATGAGTGAGTACATATCATGTTTGTCTTTTTGTGATTGGGTTCCCTCTCTCAGAATGGTTTCTTCTAGTTCCATCCATTTTCCTGCAAATTTCAAGATTCCATTGTTTTTTTGTTGCTGAGTAGTACTCCATTGTGTAAATGTACCGCATTTTTCTGTATCCATTCTTCAGTTGAGGGGCATCTAGGTTGTTTCCAGTTTCTGGCTATTACAAATAATGCAGCTATGAACATGGTTGAACAGATGTCCTTGTTGTATGAATGTGCTTCTTTTGGGTATATGCCTAAGAGTGGAATTGCTGGATCTTGTGGTAGACTCATTCCCATTTTCTTGAGGAGTCACCATACTGATTTCCACAGTAGCTGTACAAGTTGGCACTCCCACCAGCAGTGGAGGAGTTTTCCTCTTTCTCTGCATCCTCTCCAGCATAAACTGTCATTGGTGTTTTTGATTTTAGCCATTCTGACAGGAGTAAGATGGTATCTCAGAGTTGTTTTGATTTGCATTTCCCTGATGCCTGAGGATGTTGAGCACTTTCTTATTTGTCTTTCAGCCATTTTAGTTCCTCTATTGAGAATTGTCTATTTAGTTCTGTACCCCACTTTTTAATTGGATTGTTTGGTGTTTTGGAGACTAGCTTCTTGAGTTCTTTGTATATTTTGGAGATCAGCCCTCTGTCAGATGTGGGGTTGGTGAATATCTTTTCCCAGTCTGTGGGCTGCCGTTTTGTCTTGCTGACTGTGTCCTTTGCCTTACAGAAGCTTCTCAGTTTCAGGAGGACCCATTCATCAATTGTTGATCTCAGTGTCTGTGCTACTGCTGTTATGTTCAGGAAGCGGTTTCCTGTACTGATTAATTCAAGGTTATTTCCCACTTTATCTTCTAGTAGGTTCAGTGTGGCTGGGTTTATGTTGAGGTCTTTGATCCATTTTGACTTACTTTTTCTTTTTTGCTTTTTTATTTTTTTCAGATTTTTTAAATTAGAAACAGGATTATTTTACATGACAATCCCCATCCTCCTTCCCATCCTCCCCTACTACCTCTACCAACTAAAACCCTACCTATCACATATCCTTTCTGCTCCCCCTGGTTGGTGAGGCCTTCCATAGGGTGTCATCAGAGTCTATTATATCCTTTGGGATAGGGCCTAGGCCCACCCCCATGTGTCTTGGATCAGGGAGTATTCCTCTATATGGAATGGGCTCCCAAAGTCCACACCTATGCTAGGGATAAGTACTGAAGTACTTCAGGAGGTCCCATACATTTCTGAGGTTTCCTCACTGAAACACATGTTCCTGGGGTCTGGATCAGTCCCATGCTGGTATTCCAGCTACCAGTCTGGGAAGCAAGAGTTCCCCGAAGTTCAGGTCAGCTGTTTCTGTGGGTTTCCACAGCCGGATCTGGGCCCCATTGCTCTTCACTCATCCTTCTCTGCATCTGGGTTCCAGTTCAGCTCAGTGATTAGTTGTGGGTGTCTGCTTCTACTTCCACCAGCAGCTGGATGAGGGCTATTGGGTGGCATATAAGTCAGTCATCAATCTCATTATCAGGGGAGGGCATTTAAGGTAGCCTCTCTTCTGTTGCTTAGATTGTTAGCTGGTGTCATCTTTGTAGATCTCCAGACATTTCCCTAGTGCCTGATTTCTCTGTAAACCTAAAAATGTCTCCCTCTATTATGGTATCTCCATTCTTGTTATCTTCTATTTTCCCCTGACTCAACCTTTCTGCTCCCTCATGTCCTCTGCATCCCTCCTCTTCGTCCCTTCTCATTCTCCTAGCTCCCTCCCCCATCTTCCTGTGCTCTCAATTTGCTCAGTTGGATCTTGACCCTTTCCCCTTCTCCAGGGGACCATGTATGTCTCTCTTAGGATCCTCCTTGTTTCCTGGCTTCTCTGGCAGAGTGGATTGTAGACTGGTAATCCTTTACTGTATGTCTGAAATCCACATATGAGTGAGTACATATCATGTTTGTCGTTTTGTGATTGGATTACCTTGCTCCGAATGGTTTCTTCTAGTTCCATCCATTTTCCTGCAAATTTCTAGATTCCATTGTTTCTTTCCCCGCTGAGTGTTACTCCATTGTGTAAATGTACCACATTTTCTCTAATCATTCTTCGGTTGAGGGGCATCTAGGCTGCTTCCATTTTCTGGCTATTACAAATACAGCAACATAGCAAACCTCAACAGGAGATGTGTTTCTTGTATGCAGCAGAAGGATGGATTCTGTCTTCTTATCCATTCTGTTTGCCTGTGCCTTTTTATAGGTAAGTTAAGACCATTGACATTGAGGGATATTAATGACCATTGATTTTTGTTTCTTGTTTGTTTTGGATTTGTTGTTGTTGGTGTTATTGTGTGTGGATTCCACCACCCTTTTCCTTTTGGTGTTTGGTAAAGTGAGATTATCTGTTGCCTATACTTTTGTGAGTGTAGTTAACTTTGTTGGGTTGGAGTTTCCCTTCTAGTACTTTCTGTAGGGCTGGATTTTGGGATATGTATTGTTTAAATCTGGTTTTGTCATGGAATATCTTGTTTTCTCCATCTATAGTGATTGAAAGCTTTGCTGGATATAGTAGTCTGTGCTGGCATCTATGTCCCCTTAGTGTTTGTAGAACATCTTTCCTGGACATTCTGGCTTTCAAAGTTTCCATTTAGAAGTCAGGTATAATTTGAATTGGTCTGCCTTTATATGTTACTTAGCCCTTTTCTTTTGCTCTTCTTAATATTTTTTCTTTATTCTGTGAGTTTGGTGTTTTGATCATTATGTGGGGAGGGGATTTCTTTTTGTGGTCCAGTCAATTTGGTGTTCTGTAAGCTTCTTGTACTTTCATAGGCATATCCTTCTTTAGGTTGGGGAAGTTTACTTCTATGATTTTGTTGATTATGTCTTTTGTACCTTTGAGCTTTATTTCTTCACCTTCTTCTATACCTATTTTTCTTAGGTTTGGCCTTTTCATGGTGTCCCATATTTCCTGGATATTTTGTGTTAGGTATTTGTTAGACTTGAAATTTTCTTTGGTTGATGACTGTATTTTCTCTAGTGAGTCTTCAACAGCTTAGATTCTCTCTTCCACCTCTTGTATCATACTTACTTCTGTAGTTCCTGATCGTTTACACAGCTTTTCTATTTCCAGTATCCCCTCATTCTGTTTTCTTTATTGTTTCTATTTCAGCTTTCAATTCTTGAACTGTTTGAATTGTTTCCTTCACTTGTTTGGTTGTTTTTTTTCTTGGTTTTCTTTAGATTCTTTAAGAGATATTGCTGTCTTCCATGTCTTCTTTGAGTGGGTGCAGGTGGGGTCTTTCCTTCTCCTTTAGTCTCTCAGTGGCATAGTTGGGCCAAGGCTTCAGTGTCTGCAACTCTGGATGGTCAGGCCTCTTCTGGTGTTCTCCTTACTCAAGTGGAGGGTTAATGGAGCCGTGACTCAAGTGAATGGTGGAGGGAGGAGGGCAGAGGGTGGGCCAAGACTGACGTGTGGCCAGACTCATTTTGGTCCCTCCTGCAGGGGCTTGCCCACTCTATGCTCTGAGTAGGCCCAGGAATATCCATGGAGGAGGAGATGGTGGGAGTGTAGGGCCCGGAGCAGAGTCCACACTCACCTCAAGTTGAAGGTGGAGGGTGGGGGTGGGTCAAGACTGAGGTTTACCCAGTCTCAGGGTGGTCCCTCCTCAAGCTGAGGGCAGAGGGTCAAATTTGTTGTCTTTTAAAAAGGTAATATTTTATTTATTCTCTGAAACTTTCATACATTTATATAATCTATTTTGAATATATCCACCCAACACTACCTCCTTTTTACTACCTCTGTGGTTCTCCCTTGTCTTCCTCCCTACTTCAAGTCTACTTTTTTTATTGTTCCTATTAACTCCCCAAATCTGATTAGTACTGTTCATATGTGCATGCCAGGCATAATTACTATGACTGCTCAGCTGTGGATGGGTCACCACATCAACCTCTCCAACCCAAATCTGCTGACTTTTAAAGATTTTTAAAAGTGAAGGCTATTATTGTTAACAACCCGTACTTGTTTTCCCCATCCTGTTATTGAAACTAGTTCTGTCCAGTCCCTGGCTACACATCTCTTGTAATCCTGGTGTGGTCCAGCTATTTCCTACTTTCTTGGAATACAGTAGAATCTCCACTCAGCTAAAGCATTTATCTTACCTTAAAAAATCATATCCTGTTGATTGGTACACTGCTGTGATAACAGGAAGTGTATCCCAATAGAGGAAGAGTATCTTAGATTATAACAGGAAAGAGATTTATATACACTTTGGTGATATTACCAAACATTTTATGGGCCCAAAGGCTTTTTTAATTGGAATACATAAAAGTTATATGTCTAATTCAATAAGGATAATAGACATTCATTGAGTTTTCATTATATGATAGGCACAGTGAGTGATACATACCTGTGTCACTTAGTTTAACCCTAATAGCTCTTAAAACAATCCTGTTTTTATCTCTATTTTCATAAATGAGTCAATACATGTACAAACACTGATCCACTAAGGTTAACATAGATTAGAATTGGCAGGTTGAGGTTTCAAACTAGCATCTAGTTCTATCACTGAATTCCTTATCATATTATATTGTGTCTCTCATTATTTTGAGTGTAGCTTCTAGAACATTCCAGTAAAGTTGTTTCTTAGTCCACCTGAATAGCTTCAAATATGGTCAATTTATTTTTTCTTGGGGTAGCCTTTTCTGTTATTTGACCAACTAAATGGGTACTGAGAGATGTTGAAATAAAATCTGATGTGTACACATATTAACTCTGTGTACAATAATTGTCTATAACATTAATACCCAATTCTAACCAATAAACAGGTTATTACAATACCCCAATAAAGAACATGAAAGTTAAATGATATCATAGATTAAATGGATGTGCCAGACATCTACCAAACATTTCACTTAAACACTGAAGAATACATTCTTCTTGGCAGCCCATGGAATTTCTTTTAAAGTAGATCACATATTAGGATGCAGAGCAAGTCCTAACAAATACAGGAAAATTAAAATCATTTATTGTATTCTAGTTGGCAATCATAGAATAAAATTAGACATCAACAGAAAGAGAAACTACAGAAGATATGCAAACTCAGAGTTTGAACAACACTGTATCAAATGATGAATGTGTCATTGCATAAATGAAAAAAATTAAAAATTTCTAGAATCAAATAAGTCATAGGACATAGAGAAGTCAGTTTGGTACAAACTAGGACACTTCCTCCCTGGTGGCTAGTTTTCACGGTACTGGGTGAAATGCCAACTGCTAGGGTGTTGGGAGGTATCACCAACTTTGCACTTGTCAAAGGTAGAAATGACCATTGTGGTAAGATATTCCCACAGGTGCCATGCTAGCACAAATGTTATGAGTGTGATCAACTGCTTTCTGACTGGATTTAAGGCTGGCTTCATGGGAGGAAGCACATGCCTCATATTACAAATATGGCTCTGGTGGTTTGAATAGGAATGGCCGCCATAGGCTCATACATTTCAGTGCTTAGTCATTGGGGAGTGGAGCTACTTGACAGAGATTAGGAGATGTGGCCTTGTTGGAGGAAGTGTGTTACTAGGGTTTGGGCTTTGGGATTTCAAATGCTCAGGTCCAGTCCAGTGTCATCCCCCACACACACTGCCTGCAAATATGGATGTAGAACTCGCAACTCTTCTGGCACCTTATCTGCCTATGTGTGTTCATGCTTCCTGCCATGCTGATAATGGACTAAACTTCTAAAACTGTAAGAAAATCCCAATTAAATGCTTTCCTTTATAAGAGCTGCCATGATCATGGTGGCCCTTCAAAGCAATAGAACACTGACTAAGACAACAATCTAGTAGCCATGGTTGGAGCTCACAAGCTCCTGGAATGAACCTACTACTATTGTTTTGCTAAATGTTCATAGTATCAAACTACCTCTAAATTTTTATCTTTATACTTGTAGAATAGTACACCTTTAAGACTTCATCAGAAAAGTTACTTTGTGTAGTGGATGATAGTTAATGCAGAATGTCACAAGTGGTCAAAGTGCAGAGAGTTTCAGTGGAATACTCAGCCACAAATTAGACATCTATATCATACTTCTTCTCAGTGCTCAAGGACCATTGAAGAAAAGAGGACAGAAAGATCATAAAGCAAGAGGCCAAAAAAGACTAGAGTGAAATAGTTCCATCCAGACATGATAGGACCACTGTACTCATAAACTCATAGGAGCTATAGTTACATGTACAAACTCAAGCCAGTCACTATTCAAGCAGGAAACAAGTTCTTAATCCTGTACCCCTAACTGAGTTGATGGTTCTATGGGAGGGAAAGTCAATTTTATTTCAAGGTGTGGTTTTTAGGACATTGGCCATGTTCCAGTGGAAGGTCCTACATTCATTGGTATATGGGCAGCACAAATTGGAGTCAATAGGTTATTAAATTAAAACAAAATTAAACCTAGTACTTGGGAGACAGAGACAGCTGCCCAGTCTTGTCTACTAAGTGAGTTCCAGGCCATCCAGGGGTACATAGAGAAACACTGTCTCAAGAAACACCCATGAATATACAGATAACTAATTAGTTAGTTAATTAATTAAAAATATATAAAAGAGAGCACGAAGTTGAGAGTAGGGATATAAGGGTGGCTCTGGGAGGAGTTAGGAGTGAATATGATAAAAATACATTCTATAGTAATGTTAAAGAATTAAGTATATATAATATAAAGAGAGAGCAAAAGAGCAGAAGAGATGACTTAGTGGTTAAGAACACTTTGTTTTCAAGAACCCACAAATCAAGCCAGTCACCACAACTGTAATTTCAATTCCAGGGGGATTTGATGCCTTCTAGCCTCTGTGGGCACATCCACATTTGGACATATACCCACATACACAAAAATTTAAAAACCCTTTAAAATAGGATGAGCACAGCATATCAAAATCTATTGGATAAAATAAAAGAATTTCTGAGAGGGAAGTTAATGGCTATAATTGCTTATCTTAAAAGAAAACAGTAAGAGGGTAGATGAGATGAATCAGCAGGTAAAGGAAATTGCTGCCATACTGTTGACCTGAAATTGGTCCTCCAATATTCACAGAGTGGAAAGAGAGAGGTAACTCCTGCAAGTTATCCTTTGACCTCCACATACTCACCATGGCACATGTACTACCTCTCTGCTCATTCAAAATAATGAAATAAGTGCAGCAAACCAATCAGATCTCAAACAAATTACTTAATGATATATGCTTGGACTTTTTAAAACATATGAACAAGCCATATTTAAAATCACGTAAATTGAAATAGTTAATAATAGCTTAGTGCTACTTTGGTATCAAAACCGGACAAAGAGAAAAGGAAAAAAATATAGATTAAAAAAAGGGAACATCGGCTGGCGGTGGTGGCATGCCTTTAATCCCAGCACCGGGGAGGCAGAGGCAGGCAGATCTCTATGAGTTCGAGACCAGCCTGGTCTACAAGAGCTAGTTCCAGGACAGCCTCCAAAGCCACAGGGAAACCCTGTCTTGAAAAAACAAACAAACAAAAAAGCAAACATCATATGTTCCCTCTTATTTGTGGATTCTAGATACTAAATGTTGACTTGAGTATATAATTGGAAGTGATCAAAGAAGCCAGAAATGTGGAAAGGGATTATTGGTGGGAGGGGGAGTCTAGAGAGGGAGATAGTAGAACACAGGTACAACAAAGGGGGAAATGGTGAAATGGGGAGGACTTTAATTGTGTAGCGGTTAGAAAGAGTAATACATGGAGAGAGGGAGGAAAGAGAGATAAATCACACTAAGGATGCTTGAAAAAGATATGGGTAAATATTTTATAAGCTTACTTAAAAATACACCCTGCATTGACGTCTGGCCTTCACATGCATGATACACACACACACACACACACACACACGCACACACACACACACACACACACACACACGTGCGCGAGTGTGTACCATATGTACAGGTATACACATCCAAATATACATGAAACACACACACAAAGACACCACCAGAAAAACATTTAGATCTGATTAACACTTTAACAAATTGGTAGTGTACAAAATTAACATATAAAATGAAGTAGCCTTCCTATATTGATAACAAATATGTTTAGAAAGAAAGCAGAAAGGCCATCCCATTCACAATTCCTTCCAAACCAAGAAAATATCTTGGAACAAATTTAACAAAGTAAGTAAAAATCTGTATACTGAAAACTTTAACACACTAAAGAAGTCGAAGAAAGCATTAGATGGTGGAAAGACCTCCCATGTTCATGGACTGGAACAGAGTTGATATTGTGAAAATGTCTAGACAAATCAAAAGAACCTACAGACTCAGTGCAACACCAGTCAAAATCCTTATGCCATTCTTCATGGATATAGATTTTCAAAATCATTAAAATCACACACAAATGACCATGAATAGTCAAAGCAATCCTGAGAAAAAAGAATAATGCTGGATTTATCACCATACCTAGTCTCAAGTAATATTATCAAGCCATGGTAACAAAAACAGCATAGTACTGGCATGAAAACAGGTATGTAGATCTATGGAGTAGAATAAAGAATCCAGATATTAACTCACATAACCATAGCCCCCTGCTTTTTGACATACATGCCAACAATATACATCAGAGAAAAAACATCTTTTTTTGACAAATGGTACAGGGAAAACTGGATATCCACATGCAGAATAATAAAAGCAGATTTTTATCTCATTCCATAAGACAATCAACTCTGAATAGACCAAAGACATTACTTAATGTAAGCCCTGAAACTCTGAAACTGTTAAAAGAAAACATGGGGGCACAAACAAGGACTTTCTCAAAAGCCCTAAAGTCACTCTGGAAATAGTTTGAAGAGCTGACAAATGGGACTTTATGAAATTAAAAAGCTGTATCGAAAGGAAACAGTTAATAGAGTAAACAGATGTGTAAAGAGTGGGAGAAAATATTTGCATGCTATACATCTGGCAGAGATTAATGTTAGAAATATACAAAGAACTCAAAATAAAATACAACAAGAAATCAAAACATCCCAGTAAATAAATTGGCTAATGAAATGAGCAGATAGCTCTCGAAAGGTGAAATAAAAATGGCTAAAAATCATGAAAATATGTCCAACCTAACTAGTCATCACAGAAATAAAAATTAAAACTATATTGAGAGGGCATTAAAAATAGCAGTAAGTGCTGGGAAGGATGTGGACAAATGGGAACTGATAACACTGCTGGTTGGAATGTAAACTATTCCAACCACTATCTAAGTCAGTATGGAGGTTCCTCAAAAATCTAAAAATAGATTTCCCACATAATTCACTTATTCCACTCCTGGTGATTATCCCCAGGATGCTAAGCCAGCCTACCACTTGTATTTTTTTTTTCCGAGACAGGGTTTCTCTGTGTAGGTTTGGAGTCTATCCTGGCACTCACTCTGGAAACCAGGCTGGCCTCGAACTCACAGCGATCCATCTGCCTCTGCTTCCCGAGTGCTGGGATTAAAGGCGTGTGCCACCAACACCCGGCTCACTTGACCGTTGTATTACTGTTTACCATAACTAAATTATTGAACTACCTAAGTGTCTTACAGTAGAGGAGCAGGTAAATAAAATGGGAATATAAATACAATGGAGATTTTTAATTTAAATTCTTTAATTACTACTCATATTTACGTATCCATCCCCCCATTCCCTCCCCCTCCCATCCTCCTATGTTCCCCACCAATCCCCCTCAACCCATCCCCAAACTTCTCCCCAGGGATAGTGAGGCCCAATACCAGGGACCTTCAAAGTCTGTCATATCATTTGGGGGAGAGCCTAGGCCCTCCTTGCTGTATCTGGACTGCAATAGTATCCCTCCATAGGGAATGTGCTCCCAAAGTCCATTTGTGCTCTAGGGATAAAGTCTGGCTCGGCCTCCTTGCTGGCACCCACATTCAGAGGGCTTGGTTTGGTCCAATGCTGTTTCCCCAGCTTTATGACTAGGGTAATGGAGATTTTTTTCAGCCATAAAAAACAAAGTCATGTCTTTTGTGGGGAAATGGATACAGTTAGTCGTCTTCATATTAAGTGTAATAAGTCAATTTCAGAAAGACAAATATTGCACACTTTGGTTTTTGTTCCTAGATTTTATGTAGATGCACAATGTCATGTATGCAATATGACAAAAATAGGAGTGAATGGCCGGGCTGTGGTGGCGCACGCCTTTACTCCCAGCACTCGAGAGGCAGAGGCAGGCGGATCTCTGTGAGTTTGAGACCAGCCTGGTCTCCAGAGCAAGTGCCAGGATAGCCTCCAAAGCTACACAGAGAAACCATGTCTCAAAAAACCAAAAAAAGAAAGAAAAAAATAGGAGTAAAAATGTGTAGGGAACAAAGGGGACTAATAGAAGCATTAGTGAGAACGAGGAAGGAAGGATTTGTGGTGATGTGCTCAATATACAAGGTATAACTGTGTCAGAGTATCCTTGTGTACATAACATAGTGCCATGTACAATGAGTACATAAATTGAAATTGAAAAAAAACAGATATTTTAACATTTTTTACATTAATTTTATTATGTGAGTGAGCAGTGAATTCTACAGTCTCACATGGAAGTCAGAGGAAAACTTTTAGGAATCCAGTTCTCTTCTTCCTTTATGTGGGTCTCAGGAATTGAACTCAGTTGAACTCAGGTCCTCAGGCTTTTTAGCAAGTGCCATTGCCAACTGAACAATCTCACTGACCCCCATAAGCTGATACCTTTAAAATGACAATACAGATATGGAGTGTTTAAGAGGTTTATTTAGAGATTGTCTACTTAGACAATCATTCTAATGAAGACAGGTGAACAAGATTTTATAGGAAGTTCTGAATTTTGCTTATCTGGAACCTCTGAAATAACTCTGTTCTATATTTTTCAGATTATGATTTTAATATTTAAAATAGCCTTGTGTTATTCTTCTCAACGTTTCATCCCAGTTTTTTCATTATTTTCTAGCATGAATGATTTTCAGGCTGAATCATTCTGGAAAACCATGTTGGAACCCTGTTTTAATTGATTATTTCCTCATTTAAATTGCAAAATGCAAAACTAACTCCATATATGCTTCAGAGAAAGGAAGCCCAGCCTTTCTTTTTTTAAAAAAATATTGAAATTAGAAACAAGATTGTTTTACATGTCAATCCCAGTTTCCTCCTCCCCTCCTGCCCTGTCCCCCACTAACACCCTACCTATTCCAATAACATTTCTGCTCCCCATGGAGAGTGAGGCCTTTCATGGGGGAGTCTGTCATATCCTTTGGGATACGGCCTAGGCCCTCCCCCTTGTGTCTAGGCTGAGGGAGTATCCCTCTATGTCAAATTGGATCCCAAAGTCCAATTCTACACTAGGGATGAGTACTGATCTACTACAAGAGGCCCCATATATTTCCTAGGCCTCCTTACTGACACCCACATTTGTGGGGTCTGGATCAGTTCCATGCTGGTTTCCCAGTGATTAGTCTGGGGCCAAGAGCTCCCCCTTGTTCAGGTCAGATGTTTCTGTGGGTTTCACCATCGTGGTCTTCACCCCTTTGCTCATCACTCCTCCTTCTCTGCAACTGGATTCCAGTTCAGTTCAGTTCAGTTTTTAGCTGGTGGGTATCTGCTGGATGAAGGCTCTAGGATGGTATATAAGTTAGTCGTCAATCTTGTTATCAGGGGAGGGCATTTAAGGTAGCCTCTCCACTGTTGCTTAGATGGTTAGTTGGTGTCATCCTTGTAGCTCTCCAGACATTTCCCTAGTGCCTGATTTCGCTTTAAACCTATACTGGTTCCCTCTTTGATGGTATCTGTTATTTTGCGCTCCTCTATTCTCCCCCCCTACACAACCTTCCTGCTCTCTTATGTCCTCCTCACCCCTCTTCTTCTCCCCTTCTCATTCTCCTAGCTCCCTGACCCCTCCCCCATGCTCCCAATTTGCTCAGGAGATTTGTCCCTTTCCCCTTCTCCTGGGGACCATGTATGTATCTTTTAGAGTCCTCCTTGTTGCCTAGCTTCTCTAGTGGTTTGGATTATAGGCTGGTAATCCTTTGCTCTATGTGTAAAATCCACATATGAGTGAGTGCATACCATGTTTGTATTTTTGTGACTGGCTTACCTCGCTCAGAATGGTTTCTTCTAGTTCCATCCATTTTCCTGCGAATTTCAATATTCCATTGTGTAAATGTACCACATTTTCTTTATCCATTCTTCAGTTGAGGGGCATCTAGGTTGCTTCTAGTTTCTGGCTATTACAAATAATGCTGCTATGAACATTGTTGAACATGTGTCCTTGTTATATGAATGTGCTTCTTTTGGGTATATGCCTAAGAGTGGAATTGTTGGATCTTGTGGTAGGCTGATTCCCATTTTCCTGAGGAATTGGGTCTGCAGGCAGGTCAACTCGGCCTCTGAGGACCAAGCAACCCTGAGTCTGCTGAGATCTCTGGGCCACTCCTGCCCCCACTCAGGGCAGAGGTGAGCTGCTTCGGTCCCTGCCTTGAGCCCAACTTCTGCCTGTCCACTCTGGGAACTCCCATCCTGGGGTCTGCAGGCAGGTCTGCCAACATGTCTGTGCTAGTCCTGCTCCCACCCACCTGGACAGTGAGTGCCTCAGACCACTTGTATTCACCTTGAGACCCAACAGAGTATCTGACCCTCTTGAACCCATAGGAAGAGAACCTTGGACCCGTACACACCAGGAAAGGAAGAGACACCACCTGCACCCACTGGAAGAAGAGATGGGAAGACAACAATATAAGAACACATCCAACAACAGAAAAACCAATATCACCAGAGTCTAGGGACTACTCCAGCAGAGTCTACTCCAGCAAGACTTGAACATCCCAACACAGATGAAGCAGAAGAGAGCAACCTTAAAAACAACTTCATGCAGATGATAGAGACCCTAAAAGAGGAAATGAGAAAATCCTTCAGAGAAATGGAAGAAAAGACAAACCAAAAGATGCAAGAAATCAAGGAAAGCCAAGGAAATACAATTAAACAGCTGAAGGAAACAGTTCAAGACCTGAAAACTGAAATAGAGACAATAAAGAAAACACAAACTGGGGGAATGCTGGAAATAGAAAAGCTGAGTAAACAATCAGGAACCACAGATGCAAGTATAACCAGCCTTTCTTAAAGTCACTTATTAAAGGATTTCTTCAGTAAAGTTAGTATAGACTGTTGATACTGTCGACTGGTCTGTGTCTGTTTCCTTTCCTTATGATCAGATAAAACAAACCATAGTTCTGAACACTGATTTAGTAATTGTTTTCTTTAGCATGAATTGCTGATGTAATGAGTAGTCTATTTTCTTAAACACTGATTTATTGGAAAAATGAAAGGGTATGTATAATTTTGCACTAGACATTTTATTCTACTGGCCATATTGATTGGATAAATTGTAAGCATCAAAATTTCCCACATTTGTTATTCAAATTTTTTAAGGTAGACTAGCTTATATGCTATTGACATCAAATAAGATTGTAAAGCCCATCATTATCTGAAGCCTAGGTGATTAAAGGCTTTATTTTCCAAGCAAAACTAGTATTGACCCCCTGATTCACAGAAAATGACCTAATATGGAAACAAGAGCATGTTGTTTCCTCACCATTACCCTGTTTCTATTAATTCTAGGATGAAGGGAGACAGTACCTGTGAAAAAGGCTGTAGGAGCCAGGGAAGCTCACAAGAGACATTGTTAAAAAATTGAAGCATGAATACAAGATCAGTTTTTATTGTAATATTGTCATTTGAGCTCTAGGACAAATTTTTAGAGGAGAAATCTTGAAGAATAGGGGAAACATTCTGAGTAATGATTGAACATATTTTTACTGTACTTTAGATTATGTCAAAATATCTTGTCACATTAATGGTTAAAATGTAAATATATATTCATATATATATGTTGCTCAAATGCTTTGCCCTTCACAAACCTGAGTTTGCTAGAATGTCCTCTCTGTTCCTCTATTTCCCTATCTATGAGATAATATCAGAATATATAGACTTTCCCCTAGCTTCCATGTTATCTTATAGGAAACCTTCTGTTTCTACTTAGTTCTTTAAACTGCTCTTAGAACTTCATGCAGTAATTTGTGTAAATTATGATTACCTTTGTGCTTTATGTACCCCCTCTGGTAAGGGTATAGCTAGCTATTTTTCATCTCCATGACATTCATAGTTCCTGAATTTTAAAACACTTAAATATTCATTGCAATCATTTTAGTGACTTTCTTCTAAGTTATTAATTTATATATTTTCTGATTGTAGAGTGAGAATTTTATTTAAGCATATACTTGAACAAGAACTAACTAGAAAAAAGAACAGAATAAAGTAAGTATACCTGACATGAGAGTTGAATTAGGAAATGTAAGAAATAAAAAATATAAATATTTTAAAATTTAAGTAGAGAAGTATTGATGACTATTTTAATAAGTGTGAGGAAGAGGGCTAAAGGATATGACTTCAAGATAAGTGAAAAAATGTCTTAGTTAAGGAAAGTAACAATGTTGGAGAGGATCAAAATTAGAATAGAGATGGGACGGATGTAAAAGAACATTCAAGGCATATAACTGTAAATGCTGGGCATGTTTGTGCATTCTTGTAATTCCAGCACTTGGGCAGCTGAGACAGGAAGATCTTGAGTTCAAAGCCAGACTGGGCTACATAGCAGCAAGACCTTATCTCAGTAAAACAAAATTAAATAAAACCCAGTACTTAATTGGTAACAGAGGAATTTCAAGGAAACATAGTGGTTTAAGCATACATGCCCAATAAGCTCTGAGTTCTGCCACTTAACTACCTGCTTTAAGTTGATCAGATTTTAATTTTCTTTGCCTTTAATTTCCCCTTCTAGAAAATGGGCTTGATACTATGTTTCACAGGCAGGTTACACAGATCAGATGAGGAAATGCATGATAGTATAATGGTGCAAACATTCAGTAATTAGTTGCTATGACTTGGAGTTGTATCTTCCAGAGGTTTATTTGCATTAGGGAAGTGAAAGGATGTTATAGGCTAAGAAAGTCTGTCCAAACATAGTATAACAACTTTGTGATATTGAAAAGAATTAAGTTTGATTCAACAATGAAATGATAGTTACGTATAGCAAATAATTTATAGTGTTTTCCAATCTAGTATGTCATTTGTTCCACACTTCACTTTAACCCACCAAAACCATCCTCTGGATATTCGATTGTTTTTAGCATGCACAAAGAAGAGCTGTTTGTCTAGAGTCTATATGGTTAAGCAGACAGAGAAGTAGACATTGTGACTGCCAATCCTATTACCTTTGTTTTTCCCCATCCTCTTGTCCCCACCTCCGTAATCATTTTGGTTGGAAAGAGGTTAACTTTAGTCAAAATGCTTACCAGAGAATGAGCCAAACATATTCACCTTTCCTTTTCTCTTATTTTTATCCCTATTTTGAGGAGCACTAATCGGGAGCGATGTTTAAGAATTTATGTGTGGGGTGTTGTCTTTGAGATTTGAGTAATCAGGAGTATAATTGAGTATGAAGAACAAATTTGTTAACTTTGCTTTGGGAAAATAATAACTGGTTTTTAAGTAATAAATCAGCCTTAGTTTCCATGTTGCATAATGGGAGTGGGAACAAGGGAGAAGATAATGCATTGGTTTCTGAAGACATCTGAGACTATAAGCCATGCATCTAATACTGCTGATTTCAATGGAGGATGTTGGAGAGGGGATGCTTGTCATTAGCTCTTCTGTAATGCAGATGTTGCTCCAAGAGAATTTACATTGTGCATGTTGTCATGAGATATTTTAATATATCATAAAACAGGAATTTGGAGTATATAGTTAAACTGTAATGAGCTATGTAGAGGGACATAATTTCTGTTAAGTATTGGTCTTTAAGAAAAAGCTGGACAAATATATTTAGCATGTGATTTTTATTTGGAAAGATTGATTTTTCACTTCCCTTCTTTCTAAAGAAGAGACTGAAAACATCAGAGACTCTATGAATTAGACACAAAGGTCATCCACCTCAAGTCTTTGTGAATCACCTTTACTTGTCATCATCCTAAGCTTGAAATGTGTCAGTAATGGAGAACTCGACCCCACCATAGACAGATCATGCCATTTGTAGGCTGATTTAGTTGTTATAAAAAATCTTCCTTATTTAATTGTCTTCCACAGCCATAAATTGTCTTCCATAGACAATCACTAGCACTTCCCTCACATTTTCTCCAAACCCACACTCAAGCTTAAGCATGTTCTTTCTACTGTCCTTTTATCACTTTGAAGCTGTATTTATGCACCCTCTCAACTGTGAGCTCCTTGATGGCATGGGCCACATCATATCTTAGAACGTGTCTGGAATGTAAAAAGGTGTTTGAATTGAGAACAACATAGTATTCAACCCCTTCACTGTTCAGGGTACTCTATTTTTTATTGTTGTTCTCTGACTTATCTTTCATTATAAAAATATTTATTGAATGCCTTCTGGTATCAGGCACTGCCACCATTTATATATGTACAGCAGTAAAGATATATAGGCTTCAATTGTTAGATATAAGCAGGAAAATGAGCAATGCAAAACAAGATGATTAAGATGTGGTAAAGGATGTGAACAGCACATAGTTTTCTGGGAATCAGAAGAGGTATTTGTTTTTTATTTTGTTGTAAAATGAGGCCCTAATGATCATATATTTTACATCTATTTATATCTGTTTATTGTAGTTTTAGGTGATAGTTATTTCTAAATTCTAGCACATTGTGTAATCATTCAGTAAGAATCTATTGAGCGCCTATCATGTATAAGGAGTTGTGTCAGGTACTGAAGCTATAACAATTATTAGAAATAGATATACTAGGAACGTAATGGAACTTAAGTCCACACAGTTCTATAAATAATTTTGTGTTTGTAATTTTGTATTCTGTTCTTTAAAGAGGATCCTGCAATTTGTATAAATACCAAAGCAAAACCAACTTTTATTTGTCTTTGGCTAAGTAGACCACAGTTATTGTTTTGTACTATCATTCTGATGGGAGCTGAGATGGAAGCTGGGGTGTGGGAGGGTGGGGTGGGAGGAAACCAACAAACAACAGATTGATATGCAGTAGATCTAGAATTTGTCAGGTGGAAGTAAATTAAAAAAAGAAGGAAACAGAAGTGTGGAGTTGGCTGCTGTGTCGCTATCTCATTTAAGTGTTTAGAAAGGACTTTGATAAAAATGAGATCTGTTAGAAATGTATAAAGATATATAGATAGCTAAGAAAACCAACCAATTGGAGAAAACAACTTGTGCAAGTGTTTGAGTCTAGGTCCTGAGTCTAGAATGTGTTTGGTGTGTTTGAAGAATGCTGCAGATGCCATTGTAGTATAAGCTGTGATAAGAACTGGTATCTGAGACCATGGTAATTTTTTGAGCTTTCTGTTAAGTTATGATTCTCAGTAAGCATGCTGACATTTATGGTCAATTGTATTTTTACTTCTGTAAAGGGTTTTCATTTGTATTTCAGATTTTATTGTGTTGTGTTACAGCCAATGTAGTAGTATGTTAATTTTTGACTCTAATAAACCTAAAACTAAATGCTGTAATTTGGACCTCAACCATTCTCCAGAAGCTCATATCTTGAAGGATTGGTCTCAAGCACTATTGGGAGGTGATGTAACTTTTGGGAGGTTAAGCCTAGTGGAAGTAAGTGGGGTCTTTAAGAGAGTGTCCTTATTAGACTAGTGGGTCCACCATCCTTGCCAGCTCCCTGCTGTCATGAGGTACTACTGTGTACTTCTGGCCGTAATATTCTGCCTCACTTCAGGCCCACAAATAATAGAATAAACAGCAGTAGGGTAAAATTTCTGAAACTATGATCCAAAATTAATATTTCTTTTTTTAAAATTCTTTCTCTCGGGTAGTTTGTCACAGGAAGGGGAAGATAATAATACAATTAGCTACACTTCTTTCCTTCAGGCCATCTGTAGTTTCAGTCAACATACTTTCTTTCCTAATCAAGTCATTAATATAAATCTTAAAAGGGATGGAGCTTTTTATTTGGAAACCATTGATTGACATTTAATATGTAAATTAGTATTCAGAGTATGATCTTTGAAATACCAGGTTTCTTAGCTTCAGTGGAATAAGATAATTTTTACTCTTTCTGTAAGGGTATCATGCAAACCCATCAAATGATTCCCTAGAATCAATAAATGAAAACCATTATAACTTACACTTGATTGCTTTTCTGACAAGAGAAAGAAAGAAGGAATGGAAGGAAGGAGGGAGGGAGAAGAAATTTTGGTTAGGACTTTGTACATGTTAAACAAATGTGTAATGAAGTACATCCTCAAGCTATTATATTTCTTGAAAAAATCTGAGGGTGTGAGTGAGTATACATATGTGCTCATGTTCACATACACATGCATGCACTAGTACACACAATCACAGCTCTGGGGTAAATAGCAGAGTACAACCTTGCTGGGTCTTCAGCTTCCACCATATTTAAAATAAGGTCTCTCTCTCTCTCTCTCTCTCTCTCTCTCTCTCTCTCTCTCTCTCTCTCTCTCTGTTTGCGAAGGGATAGACCAGGCTATCTGGCTAATGAGCTTCTGGGGATTCTGTGTATGCTACCTTGTCTGGTTTTATGTAGATTCTGAGCATTTGAACTGAGATCCTCATGCTTATGCAGCAATTACTTTACCCACTGAGCCATCCCCCCAGTCTGCTGGGACTTGTTACTTAATAAAAAAATCATATTATCTATGAATGCTCTCTCTCTGTGTCTCTGTCTCTCTCTGTCTCTCTGTCTCTCTGTCTCCCTGTCTCTCTCTCTCTCTCTCTCTCTCTCTCTCTCTCTCACACACACAACACACACACACACACACACACACACACACACACACACACACGGGTGCTCTTTGTATCTTTGAGTGTTTCCTACAACTAGCTATGTATCCCAAGTTAGAAGTCAGGGTAATCCTCCTGCTTCAGCTTCCTGGCTGCTAGGATTATAGATGGGTACCACAACATATAGCTTGTATTTCTTTATTTTTAACTATCCTTCGTATTTTTAAAATTGGAGTTGTCATAGAGATAGAGATTTAATGTGCAGTTCTGAAAACTGATAGATACCCAGTGTGATAAAACAACATGGCCAAGAGCAACTGGGTGCAAAGGATTTATTTCAGCTTACGACTCTCTGATTGCAGTTCATCACTGAGGGAAGTAGGCAGGGATTCCAGGCAGGAACTGAAAAAAAGGTCATAGTGGAATATTGCTTATTGATTGTTCTCCATGGCTTAATCACACAGCTTCCTCTTTTTCCCATTTTGAAAATTGTATTTTAGATTATAATATAAATACATCTTTTCCTTTCTTCCATCCAAACCTTCCCATATACTCATCATTATTCTCTTTCAAATTTATGTTCTCTTTTTCATTCATTGTTGTTACAGATACATATGTATATGTATGTGTATTAATTCTTAAATACAACTTGATCAGTCTGTATAATGTTACTTGTATGTATGTTTTCAGAGATGGCCATTTGGTATGGGAAAACCATTTGATGTGCTCTTCTGTGGAGACTACCTCTCCTACTCTCAAAATTCATTAGATGTCTGTAGTTTGTGGCCTCTTGGACTTTCTCCCATCCACATTAGTAATTCTATTGTTGTCCTTGTTCAGTTGATGTTTAGGCAGTCAAGTTGGAGAGACTGTATGGATATATCTTCTGACATCACAAGGAGATGCAATCTCACAGTAAACTCCCTGATCTTCTGACTCTTACAATTTATCTACCCTATCTTCCACAATGATCCTTGATCCTTATGTCTTCATTCTTCTGTATTTATCCCCCTACCCATTCCTAATTAGAGACTATCCCATTATTCACATTTCTCCATTCAGATCACTTGTACCCTGATATTCTCCTCTTTCTTGCTCCCATACCTCCAGACAGCCCCTTAGTGTACAGGCTGACCATTCATAAGTAATAAGTCTGTGTGTCATGATTTAGAAGCTAGTTAATGGCCCAAAGAAAGCCTGCTTCATTTGGTGGTCCAACATGGTGCCCAGATTTCCAAATAGGGCCTGAGTAAGCTGAAAACAAAACAAAAAATAAATGGATATGGTTCTTTTAAGAGGCTCTGGCATATAGTGGAGCACTTGAAGAGCCACTATGTTAAGTAGAAACAGCAAGCTAAGTAAAAACTGCCACAGTGTGAGGCAACAACTTCCTAGAGCTGGGGTGGGTGAATGCAGTTCCCAGTTGAACTCAGCTCCCGGGCTTAAGGTGTATAAAACTCTGCTTTCACAGACCTGAGCAGGGTGGACCCAGCCTAGTGCATGCAGCTTACCAGTTTATGGTTTGGCTTACACAGTCACAAAAGGGTAGAGACAAGCAGTAAAGACATGCCCAGGTGGAAAATACTCTAAACAGCTTACAGTGTGTTTTAAAATGTGCATAGGCTTAAGAAAGAAAAGAAAATAGGTATAGATAGTCACAGAAAAAAAGTAGTTTAAATAATAAACTCTTTAAATAAACAGTAAAGTAAGATAAGGGGGAAAATCCAAGTGAAGATGGAAAATACATAGGGAGTCTGGATCCTGTATGGTGTTGTGTTGACTTTGAAGTTTTGAATGTGGATGAGTGAGTGATGGCTGCTGTAGACTTAGGATTGCTCAATTAAACCAACTTTAAGATACTTTAAGGATGTCTTAAGGTTAAAATGAAAGTCAGAAAATGTATCATGTTGGGGAAAAATATGCTTTTGTTTCTACAGGAAAAGAAAGGCTGTGAATTTCTTCAAGGTTAATAGAGATCAAGTTTGATTGGGGCAGACCTCCTGAAAATCTTGGCTACAGACATAAAGAAATAAACCAAGAAAAATTATATGACAGGTGGTGTATATACTGATCCCTCTGCATGTGAACAGTTCTGAGACTGGACAACAAATGTTACAACTATTTTCCTCAGGACTTGACCATTATCTCAGTTCTCTCGGGGTCCCCTAAAGATGCTGTTGGCTTCAGACAACAGGGAACAGGTCTAGAGAACACAACACCCACATTCCCAAGAGGTGGAGTGGGTAGTTTTGGTCATTTGGTGGGTTATGGATGTTTGTCATTGTTTATGGGGGACATAGAAATATAGGATAAAAATATAACTGTTAACTTCAATATTTTATATTGGTATGGATTTTGGTGTATTGATACCAATTTAAAGTTATTTTTATTGTACTGTATGTATGTTTCTACTCTTGTTTGGAGTATTGTGTTCATGCAGCTCATTTTAAAATGTAATGTATTATTAAGAAATGCAGGTTAAGTAGCACAAACATTGAGATCCACAATTACTAAATGGGACCTCCTGAAATTGAGAAGCTTCTGTAAGGCAAAGGACACAGTCAGCAAGACAAAACGCCAGCCCACAGAATGGGAAAAGATATTCACCAACCCCACATCTGACAGAGGGCTGATCACCAAAATATACAATGAACTGAAGATGCAAGCCACCAAAACACCAAACAATGCAATTAAAAAGTGAAGTGCAGAGCCCGGCATTGGTGGCACATGCCTTTAATCCCAACACTCGGGAGGCAGAGGCAGGCGGTTCTCTGTCAGTTTTGAGGCCAGCCTGGTCTCCAGAGCGACTGCTAGGATAGGCTCCAAAGCTACACAGAGAATCCCTGTCTCGAAAAAATAAAAGAAGTGGAGTGCAGAACTAAATAAAAAATTCTCAAAAATGGCTGGAAGACACTTGAGAAAGTGCTCAACATCCTTAGCCATCAGGGAAATGCAGCTCAAAACCACTCTGAGATACCATCTTACTCCCATCAGAATGGCTAAAATCAATAACACCAATGACAATCTATGCTTGAGAGGATGTGGAGAAAGAGGAACACTCCTCCATTGCTGGTGGGAGTGCAAACTTGTACAGCCACTTTGGAAATCAGTATGGTGGTTTCTCAGGAAAATGGGAATCAGTCTACCTCAAGATTCAGCAATTCGTCTCTTGGGCATATTCCCAAAGAATGCACATTCATACAATAAGGACATATATTCAACTATGTTCATAGTAGCAGTATTTGTAATAGCCAGAACCTGGAAGCAACCTAGATGCACCTCAACTGAAGAATGGATAGAGAAAATGTGGTACATTTACACAATGGAGTACTACTCAGCAGAAAAAAACAATGGAACCATGAAATTCACAGGCAAATGAATGGAACTAGAAGAAACTATCCTGAGTGAGGTAACCCAGTCATAAAAAGATAAACATGGTATGTACTCACTCATATATGATTTTAAGACAAAGAGCAAAGGATTACCAGTCTACAATCCACACTGCCAGAGGAGCTAGGAAACAAGGAGGACCCCAAGAGAAGATTGCATAGTCACACAAAGAAGGGGAGGGGACAAGAACCCCTGAACAAAGTGGGATCATGGGGGTTGGAGAGGAAGGAGGTGGGAAGGGAAGAAGAAGAGAGGGAGGAGAACAAGAAGACTGAGACAGGGGAGGAATAGAGGAGGGCAAGAAAGGAGATGCCTTGATAGAGGGAGACAGTACAGGTATGGAGAGAGGTCTGCCACAGGGAGGATGACCCCAACTAAGAATGCAAGCAGTGGTGGAGAAGATGCCATTAATGCCCTTCCCCTATAATGAGATTGATGTCTACCTTGGTTACCATTCCTAGAGCCTTCATCCAGTAGCTGTTTGAAGCAGAAACAGGCACCCACAGCTAAGCACTGAACCATACTCCTGGAATCCAGTTGAGGAGAGGGAGAAGGGATGAGTAAAGGAACCAAGACTGTGCTGGAGAAACCTGCAGAAACACTTGATCTGACCTACTGAGAGCATGGAGACCCTAGTCATAAAACTGGGGAAACAGCATTTGACCAAACCAAGCCCTCTGAATGTGGGTGCCAGCTAGGAGGCCAAGACAGTCTATGGGACCTCTAACAGTGGAGCCAGTCTTTAACCCTAGAGCACAAATGGACTTTGGGAGCCCATTCCCTATGGAGGGATACTATTGCATCCCAGATAGAGCAAGGAAGGCCTAGGCCCTCCCCCAAAGGATGTGACAGACTTTCAAGGTCCCTGTTGGAGGGCTTCTCTATCGCTGGGGAGGAGTTGGGGGATGGGTTGAGGGGGTTGGTAGTGAACTTGGGAGGATGGGAGGGCAAGCGAATGGGGGGATGGATAAGTAAATCTGAGTAGTAATTAAAGAATTTAAATTAAAAAGAAATGCAGGTTACTATTCATTTGTAGTAATCAAACTTGTAGCTATAATAGGCATATTTTCAAGGTTAAATAGGTTTGTTTTATATAGATAGGTGATCTTCAAACACTTCAAAGACATATAAATTATGGTATTTAAAATGTTTTGTTAACACATGACTTTTTATGACTGTGAGACATGTCTGCTCCTGGTAGCACCAATCTACTTAATAAAAGGGTGATGAGCATTGAAAAACTCCCATATGGAGTTTGCTTTTATTGAGGGAAAGCTAGCCATTTGGGCAAGATACTGCCCTTGCTTTGACAACTGACAGTATGCTCTACAATCTGGAGAAGCTGAAGGAAAAAGACTGCCAAACTTTGCCAAGACAAGGTGGGAAAGTCCTCCAACATCCCTGCTTCATAGAAAAGTCTTCAAGATATTATAGGCTTTTTCTGCCACAGAAAAACTCTGTCTCCAAAAACCCAAAAAATTACCCGACAATAATATTTTTAATTTCTTTGATGTCTGTTGTAATGTTTTCTCCTTCATTTTTTATGCTGTTAATTTGGGCCCCTCTTTCTTTCTTTTGGATAGTTTGGCCAATGTTGTTTCAATCTTTTTGTCTTCTCAAAGAACTAGCTTTTAGATTCATCAATTCTTTATATTGTTTCTTTTGTATATATGTCGTTGATTTCTGCCCTGGTTTTTATTATTTCTTGTAGTTGACAGGGTTTGGAAATATTTTTCTTGTTTTTCCAATTTTTTGAATTGCATCATTAAGCTATTTATTTATGCTTTTCCTTAATTTTTAATTTGGGGACTTAGATCTATGAATTTACCGTATAGGACACATTTCTTTCTTGTCTTTCTTTTTTGGTTTTCCGAGACAGGGTTTCTCTGTGGCTTTGGAGGCTGTCCTGGAACTAGCTCTTGTAGACCAGGCTGGTCTCGAACTCACAGAGATCCACCTACCTCTGCCTCTCAAATGCTGGGACTAAAGGCGTGCGGCACCACCACCCGGCTCTAGGTCACATTTCAATATGTTCAAGAGGCCTTGTTGTGTTGTACTTTCATTTTCATTTCATTCTAGAACATTTTTTTTTATTTTACTCTTGATTTCTTCTTTACCTATTCACTATTCAGTAATGAGTTGTTTAAGTTCCATGAATCTGTATTTACTGGAGATTTATTTGTGGTCAATTTTACATTTTATTGAACTGTGCTCATATAGCATATAAGGAATGGTTTCAATCTTTTTTAATTTATAAAGGTAGGTTTTGTATCCCAGCAAGCTTCTGTTTTAGAGAAGCTTCCATGTAGTCCTGAGTGGTTTTTTTTTGGGGGGGGGGTTTGGGCACAATATTCTGCAGATATCTATTAAATCTATTTTATATATGATGCCATTTGATACTTTGGAGTTTATATTTTGTCTGGATGACCTGTCTATTGGAGGAAGTGGGATATTCAGATCGTGTAGTATTAATGGATTGATGCTAATTTGTGTCATTAAATGAGATTGGTTTCCCTGCAGTGTTTTTTTTTTTTTTTTTGGTTTTGTTTCAGGTGTTTTTGTTTGTTTGTTTGTTTTTTGAGACAGGATCTGTTTCTCTGTATAGTCCTGTGTAGTGGCATCTTGTCCTGCCTATTGATTTGAAGTACCTCCCTCAGGGTGTGGTTTTGGTGTGCAGATGTGATCCCTTATAAAGAAGAGGAGGGGCCTGGGTCTCTCTCTTAGATGGTGGTCTGAGCATCCTGCACTGCTGCATCCTGTGTCTCCAGGGGCAGAAGACCACACTGGCAATTTACATTCATTGTGTGAGTGCCCCCCCCAAAAATATCTGTTATTCTTTTACTTGGGTGTTCGTGGACTTCCTTAATCTGCCCTCCAGACCTGGCTGTCCAGAAACTCACTCTGTAGACCAGGCTGGCCTTGAACACAACAGAGATCCATTTGCCTCTGCCTCCTGAGGCATGTGCCACCACCACCTGGGGACTTGCCCAAGAGTTTGACACATATATGTTTAGGATAATAATGTCTTCTTGGTTAACTGTTCCATTGAATATCCCCTTTTACTTTTTCTTGTTAGTTTCAGTTTGAAGTCTACTTTGTCACATAATGGGATAGTGATATCAGCTTGCCTCCTGGTCCCATTTGATTGCAGTACTTTTGTCCACTCCTTTACTCTAAAGCAGTGCCCATCTTTAAGGTTAAGATATGTTTCTTGTACAAAACAGGTAGATGATTTTGGTTTTCGGGCTGTTCAGCCAACCTTTGTCTTTTTCTGGGGAATTCAGGCTATTGATTTTTAAAGTTACTATTGAAATGTATTAATTGTGCTCATCATGGAATTGACTTTTGGTGTTGTTTGTGTTCTCAGTGGTACTTTTTGTTTTAGTAATTATGGCTTTGTATTTCTTTGCACAATGTATTTTTTGGCTATACCCATTCCTGAAATATTGCTTCTTCCATTTTCTTTAGGTTTGGTCTATTGGATATAAATGTTTTAATATTGTTTATAGCATGCAAAGTTTTTCCACTTTAAATATGGTAGGTAGTTTTTTGGGGTATATTAGTCTAGATTAGGTTTCATGGTCTTCATGTATTGCTCCATGTTCTTCTGGCTTTCAAAGTTTCCATTGGGAAATCAGGTGGTGTTCTGATGGGTTTTTCTTTATAAGTGCCTTGTATTTTTTCTCTTACAGTTTTCAACACACTTTCTCTGTTCTGTATACTAAGTATTTTAACTGTGATATGCTATAGAATTTTCTTTCCTGGTCTTAGCTATTTGGTGTTATGTATACTTCTTCTATTTGTATAGGTGTGCCTTTCCTTATTTTGGAGAAATTTTCTTCTATGCTATTATTGAAGATCTGGCCTATGAAATTGTCTTGGGATTGTGCTCACTCCTATGCCTATAATTTGAAGGCTTGGTCTTTTCTCTTGTGTTCCACATTTCCTGTATGTTCCATTTCTTTGTTTTTAAATTCTTTCATGTTTCTTTCTTATTTTGTTCCAATCCTCTGCTTTTTACTTTATCTTTGACTATATTCTATATTTTGCCTGATCCATTCTACTTGTAAGGCTTTCCATTGAGTTTTATAGTTGAGTAATTTTTTTATTTTATCTTCATTTCAGCTTGAATCCTCTTCAATGTTTCTATCACTTTATAGAATTGCATCCCAGTGTCCTAGATTGCCTTCATCATTTCCACCAGTCTATCTTGTGTGTGTGTGTGTGTGTGTGTGTGTGTGTGTGTGTGTGTGTGTGTGTGTGTTTCTTTGAACTATTTCTTTGTGCCTTTTTAAAATTTCTTGACATTTTTATTGCAGTTGATGATTATTCTTTTAAATTCCATGTCCTGAAGTTCATCTAAGTAATTCTCATTGGCGGTTATTTCTTCTGAACTGGTAGGTTTTGGAGAGGAGATAAAGGCTTGCTCTTTCATGCGGTTTGCATTTCTGTGATGAGATCTGAGCATGTGTACTTCTTTTGTTAGTTCTGTGTATGATATGGACAAAGAAGGTTGGTTTTGAGGAGAGGATGTCTGAGCAGTTTTGACCGTGAGGTTTCTTAGGTGGATTTAAGTTTGGTGGATACAGGGGTCAGGTGTACAGGACGTGTTTCATGTTTCCTGGCTAGGCCTGTGTGTTGGTAGATCAGGGGTTTGGGGACTATGTGTGGAGGGGAGAATCAGGCATACTCACTAGGTTACATCCTGGAGAAGGACTTGCAGTATCTGGCTCAGTGATATATATGAAGGCTCCAAAAACTTGTATGTTAATTTTGTGTCCTGCCTGCCACTTTTATGGAAATGTCAGGTTTTAGAGTTTTCTGGTGGAGTCTTTAGATTCTCTTATGTATAGAATCGTATCATCTGTAAAAATAAGGATCCTTTGACTTCTTTCTTTCCTGTTTGTATCAGTTTTCTTTCTTTTCTTCTTTTTTTTTTGTTTTTAGTCATGTTGCTATAATAGACTTCTAACACTATACTGAATGGGAGTTGAGAGAGTATACACTTTCCTATTGGTCCTGATCTTAGTGGAAATGCTTTTGAATTGTCTTCATTTAGCATAATTTGGCTATAAATTTTCTGTAATGATATTTATTATATTTCCTCTGCTTTTTAGGGCTTTATCATAAATAGATGTTGGATTTTCTTTCTTTCTCTTTGGTTTTTCGAGACTGGGTTTCTCTGTGGCTTTGGAGGCTGTCCTGGAACTAGCTCTTGTAGACCAGGCTGGTCTCGAACTCACAGAGATCCACCTACCTCTACCTCCTAAGTGCTGGGATTAAAGGCATGTGCCACCAACACCCAGCGATGTTGGATTTTTGCCAAGGGCTCTTCCTGCATCTATTGAGACAATCGTGTGATTTCCTTCCTTAAGACCATTTATGTGATGTATTATATTTATTTATTTGCAGATGTTGAACCATCCCTGCATCTCTGGAATGAAGCCAACTTGATCATGCTGAATGATTTTCTTGATGTATTCTTGAATTTGGTTTGCAAGTATTTAACTGAGAATTTTTCATCTATGTTCCTTAAGGAAGTTAATCTTTTCTTTTTTGGCTGTGTCTATTTCTGGCTTTGGTAACAAAATAATTTCTGGCTCTGTTGAAAGAGTCCTGTGGTGTTTATCTCTCCTGTTTTCTATGAATTAATTTGAGGAGTATTAGCATTAGCTCTTCTTTAAACTTTTGGTGGAATTAAGTGCTTAATCCATCTAGGCCTGTGTTTTTATAGGTGGCAGATATTTTTTTTATTTTTGTTTCTGATTCTGTCATGCTGCTTGTTATAGATCTATTGAAATTCATTCACTCATCTTAGTAGGTCATATGCATCTAGAAATTCACCCATTTCCTTTAGACTTCTGAATTTAATGAAAACTAAGTTTTAAGGTATATGCTTATGTTTTTCTGAATTTCATTGACATCTATTTTAATGTCTCCCCTCTTGTCTCTAATTTTATTAATTTGGGTCCTATCTCCTCCTCTCTTGCTTAGGTTGGCTATGGGTATGTCTATCTTGTTTATCTTATCAAAGAACTGACTTTTGGAGTCATTGAATTTGAGTGTTTTTTATTCTCATCTCTATTTCATTAATTTCTACCCTGATCTGAATCACTCATTTCTATTGATTTTGAGTTTGGCTTATTAATGTTCTTCTAAATACCTCATATGCACCATTATGTTATGTATTCAAGCTCTCTGTGATTTCTAAATTAAAGACACTTATGATCTGAACCTTTTCTTTTAAAACTGCTTTCAATGTATCCCATTGGTTTAGGTGCATTGTATTTTCATTCTTATTCACTTATAGAAAATTCTGATTTCCTGTTTGATTTCTTCAGTGGCCAAGACATCATTTTGTAGTGTGTTGTCCATTCCATAGAAATTTGTTTATGTTCTGTAGTTTCTCTTGCTGTTCATTTTTAGCTTTATTCCATTATGACAAATAGGTGAACTCATTTACGCTCCCACCTTACAATTGTCTCATATAAGATAAGGTTTCAGAAGTTATTTTAATTTTACTATTTGTGGATTCTTGCCTTGTCTACTAATATTTGATCTATTATGCATAAATTGTATGGAATGAGGAAAAGAATGTATATTTCATAGTCTGGATGGAATGTTCTGTAGATTTCTATTATATCCATATGAACTACGGTGTCATTTAATTCATGTTTCTCTATTTATTTTTTGTTTGGATGACCAGTCTCTTGGTGACAGTAGGGTAATGAATGGTGTTATCCACTATTACTTCTTTGGTATTAGTTTTATGAAATTGGGGGCTTCGATGTTCATTGTATGTATATTTAAATTGTAGTATGTATAGATTGTCCCTTTTATCAACATGAAGAGTCTTTATTTCTTTTGAATAATTCTGGTTCAAATTTTGTTTGTTAGCCATTAGAACAGTGATACTGAAAGGAAGTGCTATAGATCTTATTTTTGTCTGGATCCTCTATTTTATTGTCAAGTCTCGATGTTCTGTATTTTCCTTGATGCATTCTATATGTATCTGAATTTTCTAATTGGGCTGTTGGGTCTTTCAAATCTATTTTCATTTCAGGTTGAGTTCTCTTCAGTGTTTCCATCTCTTTATAGAGTTCAGTTTTCAATTCATGAGTTGCCTTTGTCATTCAGCCTTGTATTTGTGTTTTCTTGAGCATCGATCACTCAGGCATTTATTATCTTTAAGTTCATCAGGATGTTTGGTTTTGTTTTATTTTACTCCCTGAATTCTTTGATGATGTTTATCATTAATTTTTTAAGATCTGTGTCCTAGTGTTCATGCAGATAGATTTCATTGGAGAATGATTTTTTAGGGCTAGTGGATTTGGGGAGAGACATATTGTTTTTATCTTTCATATCATTTTTGGTTTTGTGATGATACCTGGGCATCTGAATGTCTTTTATTGATTGTCTGATGTGGTCACAGAAAGCTGGGTTGGAGAACAGGGTATGTATTCTGACCCAAGTATGGAGGTTGGGAATAATGTAGGTGGGACTCCTCAGGCTAGGCTGGGACAGTGGATTTTTAGGAACCAGGTTCCATCTGAGGACTAGAGTATGTGAAGCTCCATAATATAATTTTGAATGTCTAATTCTACATTCAATTCTATCATTCTTTGATTTTTGTGTGCTGCACATACACCTTAGGGCATTCATCTTTTATTACTTTGTAAGTTTTCTTCTAAAGTTCATTTTATCTTATATTAACATAGTCATTTTCCTTATTTAAAATGTTTGCATACTGGACGCTCTGAAACAGCTAGCCCTGAAAATGTAATACAAGTAACATTACATGGACTGAAAAGGTTATATTTAAGAATATCTGTGTACGTACATATACCTATATGCATGCAGTAACAATTACTGAAAAAAGAGGCTATGAATTAGAAGGAGAGTGGGGAGGGATACATGGGAGTGTTTGGAGGGAGGAAATAGAAGGGAGAAATGTTTTACTCTCAAAAATAAAATTAAAAATAACAATTATATTTATTATTTATTCTATTATTAAATAGTATTATTATTAATTCATTAATTTTACAAAATTAACCACCAAAAATGTTCATGTAGTATTTTTTCAAGTGTTTTACTTTTGATTTGTCTGTTTTACTGAATTTAAAGTAAGTTTCTTATAAAGAATGCATATTTGAGATGGGTGTGGTGATATATGCCTCTGTTCCCAGAACTTGGAAATTAAAGCAGAAGGATCACAAGATCACATACTTCTAGAGCTATACAGAAAGTTCAATCAAACCTAGGATACATAGTGAGACTCTGAAATACACACAAAGAAACCAAAAGTCTGAATCATGAGTGGCCTTTTATTTTTATCTCTGTCTTTGAAGTGGTTAGTGTAAACCATTTTAACTTATGGAAATAATTGACAGGTAGAGATGCAAACACGTGCTATTTATTATTATCATCATTATTATTATTACTATCATCATCATCCCTATTGTTGTTGTTGTTATCTTAGATCCTAAGACCCAAGGTTTTATTATTTAGCCCAGTCTGGCCTTAAACTTCTAGCATTCCTTTCTTAGCCTCCCTTGTAGATGAAAAATAATTCACTGCCACCACACTAGGCTTTCATTCATCTGATTTTTACTTCTGGATCTAGTTTCTCTCTCTTTCTCTGTCTATCTCTTTGTTTTTCTTGTCATTTTGTTGATTACTTGAATATTTTCAATTTGGTTCATAGGGCCTCTTTGTATCATTTTTGTTCTGATTGGAGTGGGTGTTAGTGTGTGTATCAGATATTATATATATCATAGCAATATTACATACATATTTATTATAAGATAGTGTATATATACATATATAATAGTAGTCTATTCATAGCAACAGTTTTTTACTTTGTGTGAAATTTGGGCCTTTATAAGGTCCTTTGTGATTTTTTCACTTTTTAAAATCTGATTTAGAAACAAGATTGTTTTACATGTCAATCCCAGTTCCCTCTCCCTCACCTCCTCTTCTACTACCCCTCCCCCCAACTAAAACCCTACCTATCACATATCCTTTCTGCTCCCCAGGGAGGATGAGGTCTTCCATAGGGGGTTATCAGAGTCTATTGTATCCTTTGGGATAGGGCCTGTGCCCTTCCCCTTGTGTCTTGGCTCAGGGAGTATCCCTCTATGTGGATAGGGATAAGTACTGAACTACTACAGGAGGTCCCGTAGATTTCTGAGGTCTCCTCACTGAAACCCATGTTCCTGGGGTCTGGATCAGTATCCCAGCTATGAGTCTGGGGAGCAAGAGCTCCCAGGAGTCCAGACCAGGCTGGTGAAACCCACAGATTTTTTTTCACTTTTTAATTTAAAATATTGATTGATGGATGGATGATTTATTGATTGATTTAGTGTCTGTGTATCTATGTATGTGTGTATATGTCTGTGTGCCCATACACATACATGCAAGTATGTAGCCCAGCATGCATGTGGAGATCAGAGGACATCTTGCATAAGTCCTTTCTTTCCTTCCACCGTGTTGGTCCCAAGGAGAGAACTCATGTCATCAAGTTTGTTGGATAGTTTCCTTACCTGATGAGCCATTTTTATTATCTTTATTTTGAGTATTATATGGTATTATAATTTTTTCCAGAGTTATAAATCTCAAGAGAAAAAGATAACTGTATGTTTATTCTTGCTGAGTTTATTTTTTCTTTCTTTCTGGTGCCCTAGATTCTTCTTTTATGGTTTCTCTCGTGTTTAAAAAAGTTCCCTTGGATACTTTTAAAGGCTGGTTCTTCTAGCAATAAATTCTTTTTAGTTTTCCTTCATGTGAAATGTTTTATTTCCCCTACACTCCTAAAGGAGTTTTACCAGATACAGAATTCATGGTTGACAGTTGTTTGCTTTCACAACTTGAAAGATTTTGTTATCACTTTTCTGCTGGCCTTCAGTTTCAGAACAAAAATCCTCAGCCTTTTGAATTGGTATTCACATATAGTCAATGCACATTTCTTTCTGTTTTCTTTTTGCAAGTGTTTGCCTTGTGTTTACAAATTTTTAATTATAATGTGTTTCATCATAGATGTTTTTGAATTTATGCTGTAGGGAATTCACTCAGTTTTCTGGATATGTGTCTTGTACCATATTTTGAAAGCTTGAAAATGCTGTTTCTTTGAAAATGCCATCATCTCCTTATGCTTTCACCTCTCATTTTGAAACTCTGGTTATATGAATATTGGATCCTTTGCTACACAGGTACCTAAGGCCCTTATCACTTTTTATTTTATTTTCAGTATGTTTTTCTATTGCTTAGATTGGGAACTTCTACTTCTTTGTCCAAAAGACTACTAGTTCTGTCCTTTGTTGTTTCCATTATAGTATGAGCCCTCCACCAACAACTTTTTAAACATCCATCAAAATATATTTATATATGGTTTTTTGAGACAGGGTTTCTCTGTGGCTCTGGAGCCTGTCCTGGAACTAGCTCTTGTAGACCAGGCTGTTCTTGAACTCACAGATCTGCCTGCCTCTGTCTCCCAAGTGCTGGGATTAAAGGCATGTGCCACCACTGCCAGGCCCATCATTTTATTTTTATTTGCATAGACTTTATTTGGTTCCTTTTATGACATATCTTTAATGAGCTGTTTATTATGTTCATTAATTTCAGGAGAATTTATAGTTGGTGCTGAAACATTTTTCAATGATAGCTGCTTTAAGGTTCTGTCAAATAATTCCAGCTCATCCCAGTGTTGATCCTAGTTGATTGCCTTTTCTCCATCAAGTTGTTATTTTTTAGTTTATTATTTCTTGGAATGATGGCTAGGTTTTTTATGTAATGGATGCTTGCTGGAAATACTAAGTAGTATTGTATTTTTAGCAACTAGTCTACTTACATTTAGCAATACTATTACTTATATTTAGTAGATTAGCCATGGGCTATTTTTTTTTAATTGTGGCAGTTTACTTTTCCTACCTTTGAGGTTTTCATTTGTTTGTTTATTCTGGTGCTGCTGAGTTTCCCACTTAGTGATGGAAAATTTCCTCAGGCATGATCCTGAACATCTCTGGAAGAAGAAGTAGCATGGTGAGATACTCCACCATTTTTTTTCTCACCATATTCTGCCCCATTATATATAGGCAAAGGAAGAAAGACTTGAATCTGTGAGATGAAGAAACATTTAAAAACTTGGCCTCTTTGTTTGACACAGGTCCTATCTTGGGTTCCATCTTCCCTTTTTGGTAGAAGTAGAAACATTTGGGCCCTTTAGGATGAACTACTTCCCTGTGTCTGTCTCCTTTTTTAATTTTCTTTTTTAAAAATTCCATCTTTTCTATTCATTTTACATGCCAACCACAGTTCTCCCTCCCCTCATCCATGCCCCCCCCAACATGCACCTCACACTAACCCACCCCCATCCACTCCTCAGAAAGGGGCAGGCCTCTCATGGTAGTCAACAAAGTATGGCACATCAAGTTGAGGCAGGACCAGGCCCCTCCCCACTGTATCAAGGTTGAGCAAGTCATCCCACCATAGGAAATGGGTTCCAAAAAGCCAGTTCATTCAGCAGGGATTCTGGTCCCACTACCAGGTTTTCCACAAACAGATCTAGCCACACAACTGTCATTCATATGCAGAGGTCCTAGTTCAGTCCCATGCAGGCTCAGCTGAGTGTCTCTTTAAAGGTTCTCTACTTTGTCAACTTCAGTATCTTATGTCTACCAAGGAGGTCTGGGAATGATAGAAGAGAGTGATCTCCCCAGCTACTTATTCTAGCTGTTTAGGAGAAGAATGAGCCCCTCCCTATATTGACCTCTGTTGCTGGTGTTGGGGATTCAGGAATACCAGGTCTGTTTATAATCTCGGAATTTGGGAGGCCGAGGCAGGAACATTGTAAGTATGAGGTCAGCCTGTTATATAGTAAGATATTGTCTCACAGAACTAACATCAATGAAAAAAAAAAACTAGAAATATCATGTATGGGCCTTCTTTTACTGTGTGTAAGTGACCATAAGACCTCTTGTTGTAGTGCTGTTTTTCCATTCCCAATCGAGCTCAGATTCTTAATACCCTTCAAAGTTATTTGTTTTCTCTGGTGTTTAGCAGAGATGAGCAGGGAAAACACTATCTTACTCAGAGTAGATTCTTAGAAACTAATATATTCTATAGAACCCACACGAATTGTTGTTACATTCACCAGTTTGAAGACGTGACTTTTTATAAAAAAAAATCAGGAGTATGTGTGCCTCTCTCCAGACTTCTGTCCCTGTCTCATTATTCACATTACTGTCTAGACAGTAGTTTGAAAATCTTAGCCCAAGGTCTTTTCTGTATCCTGGAATTTATTTAATTTTATTTCCTTCTATGAATGCTGCTTGTATCCTTTCCTGTCCTGAATTTTGTTAACAGAGGCTATATGGAAATAATAACAGGAATTGAATAATTTTTGTTTCTGTGTCACCTAACATTGTTACTGATTACAGTTTGGAATTCCTTTTTATTATCTTCAGAATATCTATTTCTATGGCTCAGATCATTTGAACTTTTTTTGGTGTTTTGCAGATACATGCCACTCTTTTAGTTATTGTTGGGTGGATCTATGTCATTACATCTACAGAGTTATATAGATGAACCTGAGAGGTAGAAAGTCTTCCATTTGGATCTCATGTGTACCATTTTCTGTAGATGTGTGGTTTGGGGCTGGCTGTTAACCTCTGAGTTTATTCAGCACCTGTAAAGTGGAAGCAACACTGCTGCTACTAAACAGACCAACTTCAGTGTTTTACTAAGATTAAATGAGATAATATACACTGAGCTATGTGACACAGTTCCTTATAAAGAGGAAACTTTGTTGTCATATATTTTTAAAAATCCAAGATTGTAAAAAACTTTCACTGTTGTTTTCTTTTGATACCTGTTGTTTCTCCTTTGTGATTGTATAGTCATAATTTCAGTTAGGTTATATAAATTAAAGTTCTCAGGGAAGAAAATTGCATATCTTTTAAATTGTGAAATTTCACCTAATTACAACTGACACTCTTAATACAGTGTTGGTGATGATTTTCTTACTGAGCAGTAAATGCAAATATTTTACAGCCCAGTCTCCATGGAATTGATGTGTAGGTGTTAAATTAGCCTTTCTGGTTAATCATCCATAAATATTTCAAAATACATACCTGTGTGGGTACCCAGCTTGCTTCTACATGTTGCAAATTTTTTTGCTTGTTAGACACTTCATTATATCCTAACTGTATTTCTTGACGTATTTTAAATAAGTGTATGGTTGTAGTACTACTGCATTCTTCTAAAAATGGAGTCTATTAGACATTTAGTTTGAACCTTCTGAACAGAAGTAATAGATAGTATTATATTTTGTACAGTATACAACATGTTTTAATTTAGGCGTTTATCACTAATTATTGCACCTAAAATAACAGCAGTTGTAGGAAGGCTAAAAAATGGCATTATTTATATCTATCCAAGTAACCTATTTCTTCCAGTACACTTTTCCTTGAGTTAAAGCTGGTAATCTTTTTAATCTTAGTAAATTCTTTAGGTTTCATGTTTGATAGCTATAATTCTGGAACCTCCCAAAACTATCTTAATTAGAGGCATGTTGGAATGTGTTTGAAATTTTTCTGTTGTAGTTCGGTTACTTCTGGCAGTATTATGTAATCTTAAGGTTATGTGGTTTCTTCAGGGAATCAGCTTTTTCTACTATCTTTCACTTATTTTTTAGTGCTCCATCCTCACCCTTGGGGAGAATAGTAATCCAAATATAAGCCGTGGTTAGGCTTTAGCAGATGCTTAGAATTTAGGTTTTGCTAACCCTAACCTTCCAATGTTCTAGATTGTTTTTGAAGGCCAGAACTGCTATTGCAACCAAATTGCAATTTGAGTAATTTAGATTCTGGTATCAGAAATCTAACTGAAATTGTACCAGGTCTAATGTTTTCCTTCTTGGTGCTATGAAATGCCAGTGTGAAGTAGCTAGATACTTGGCTTTCTTTAGTATGATTTCTTTAGTGAGCTGATATCTAGGTATAATTTTATATGAGTGTAAAGTGTTTTGTCATTAGGAAAAATAAAGGCTTTGATTAGTGGTGGTTGTGGGTGTTTTATGCTACCCTACAGAACTTACCCTTGCCCACAAAAATGTAGATGAAATGAACTGATTCCTTTTGCCTGAATTACAAGCAACCCTGCTTAAGATGTTCAGTAACAGTGATTTCCTTGTTTATTTTAAGCTATTCATGGCCCACTTTTGTTTTTTATTTTTGAAGATTCATACATATAATGGCTTTTAGTTATTTTCATTTCCCCATCTTCTCTTAGACTCTTCCTCTCCTGCTGAAACCCTTGAAACCCACTCTTTTCAGCAAGTCCACCTCCTACTTTCATGATTTATTTGTGTTTGTTTGTCTTGGTGAGAGACTGTCGATATTTCATTATGTGTGTGGGAGAAACTCACAAGGCCTCACCTGTCCCCAAGGGGCCATTGATGGTCAGTGGCTGCTGTGGGGGAAGATGTCACTTTGTTCAGTGGTATAGCCGCTGATAAACTGCTCATGCTCTTTTAAAGATAAGATTCAATTTGTAGCCTATGCTGGCCTCAAACTTTCGATTGTCATTCCTCAGAGCCCCTGTACTGAGTTTACAGGTATATGCCGTCAAGCCTGGGTTCATGACTTGGTATTTAGTAGAGAAACCTATTCTGGCTTTCCTGTGTGCAGAATCTTCATTTTCTGACTGCTTACATTTGTGTCATACATATAGAATGCTTTTTTCCCCTTTGTCTGCCAAACCATTTCTCTGGTGTCATCTTGAAAGAGCTAGAAATTTTGCTTCCTTCATTAAACTCTTCTGACCTGAGTGTCATGGAAGTGACAGTTCCCTGAGGCATAGATCATGTTTTATGCTGCTGTCTTGGTATCTTTGTGGGACAGTTATCTTTGTTGTTGGCATCTTAGATTTTAAATCCAGAAAATAAAAAAGTACTTTCTGACTTATTTGATATTCAGTATTACAAGTAAGTATTTAATGCATTGTTCTTAGATGGTAATATTGTTGAGAAAATGTGTACAGATCGCTTCTGTGAAAAAATGTATTAACTCGTGCCACTTATTGAACCATCAGGAATGATACTTGGATATTCAACCTTTACCTTCTTGGCCACACAGTATTTAATCATAATGTTTTAGAATATTTATTTCACTTTTCTTTAAATCAGTCAGATGATCCAAAGATGACTTCAAGACCTAGTAATTTTTGTATGCATGATAATGCTGCTTTTGAATTTATAAATTTTTTACTTCAAAAGACTTAAATTCAGTTTCTTTTAAAAATATCTGTTATTACTTTATGTGATGGCTGTTTCCCTACATGTAAGTGTGTGCACCACCTGTGTGCTAGGTACCCACAGAGGCCAGAAGAGGGTGTCAGAGTCCCTGACATTGGAGTTACAGACAGTTGTAATCTTCCATGTGGATGCTGGAAATAGAACATGTGTCCTTTGGAAGAGTAGTTAATGCTTTTAATCTCTGATCCATCTCTGCAGCACTTTAATTTCTTTTGTTTACATTCTCTACAAATTTGATTGAATGTGTGGTAGATTTCCATTTCTAGGGATGTCATTAACTACCTGAACAAATTTTACAGGATGGAGCTAATCTTCTACAAACAGAACTCTGCCCGAGTTTCCTCCTCTTTGTCCTACTATACTGTCACTGTCACCAACAATACCAAACTACCAGTCATTTCCCATGCTTACTGCTATACTGTATTATATTTGTGCTGCCTTCTCTGAAGGCATCTGAGAGTTACCAAAGCAAGGAGGGGTCAAAATTCTAGAAAAAGATAGTGTAGATAATGTATTGAGATGAGCCCAATATTCTGTGCTATGTCTCCTTAAGGACATTTGCCAGTGGAAGTAGAATGGACAAAGAAACCAAGGAACTAAACTAAAAGAAGTAAGAGACAGAAAAAGAGCAATGGTCTAGCAGTTTTATAGGCCTATGGGGACACAAAATAGAGTTAAAATATATTCTGATGATACAGACTTGAGCTTTCAAATTGACAAAGAAAAAGAAAGTACAATGAGTTCAGTCCAATATTTTGTATTATTTTCCTTGGAACATTTCCTGATTTATAAGTGGGATAGGACAAAGAAGTTGAAAAAGCTAAACAAAGTGGCAGATGTAAATCTCAGCAGCTAAGCTGAGCTTTCAGTAATTCCATAATGCTGGGGAGACAGAAATTAGAGTTCAGAGACTGCCAAAGAGGAGGGACCCTGAATAATTACCCCAATTATTCAGTTGGGATCCCCAAAGGGCTATGCTCTAGGAGCAGGAATAAAGTAGAAAAATACCATTATCCACAAAGACTAAAGTACAGCTTTGAATTAGCTCAGTGTTAGATGGGACTAAGGTGAATTTGTCCCTTACCACTTGCAAGAAGCTAAGTAAATCTCTAGAGCACAAAAATAACATACTGAGCTTGATTAATTCTTAATAGCCAATGTATAGCATGAATAAAAAGTCACTAGTTTGCCAGGTATATTAATCTGCTAGGACTGCCATGATATAGTACCACAGACTGGATATCTTCAGCAACAAAAATTGATTAGATCACAATTCTGGAGGCTATCACACAGAGGTGCTAATTGATCTGGAATGGGCTAAAGGCACTCTTCCTGATTCATTGTTGACCATCCTCCTTGTTTCTCCCTATATAGAAGGAAGGACAAATGATATTTCAGAGATCTGTTTTATAAGGGGATTAATTCTATTTAGGAGGGTCTTTGTTTGTTTGCTTGTTTGAGACAAGGTTTCTCTGTGTAGCCCTGGATGTTCTGGAACTCTATGTAGACCTGGCTGGCCTCCAACTCACAGAGTTCTGCCTACCTCTGTATCCTAAGTGCTAAGGGGGTCTTTATGAATAAAGGAATTTATCTACTAATACCATTGCATTTTTCGGTTAGGATTTCAATATGGAAATTTTTAGAGAATATAAACATTCAGTAAACAATGATAAAAAAGAAAGCAAATTCTGGAAGTGAAGATTACAGTAACTAAAATATATGATTTGATCCATGCATTTAACAGTAGATTAAATCTATAGCTCAATAAAGGATTGACTAATTAACTGGAAGACAGGTCAGTAAAAATATTCTGACTTACAGGCCAAGTAAAAGAGTTACTAATGCATCCCCCCACAGAGTTCAAACTTAGCATGGAAAAGAAAATGTTGTTAACTCAGTCTTAGGAAGGGAAGGAAAGGGAGGGAAGAGAGAGAGTTGGAAGTAGTGAAGAGAATACATATGAATATGAGAAAAAGAGAATAAATTCAATATATTGATTCTTATAGGTGTCATTGTTGGGCAACCATGTTAAATCTACTCAGCTAAATGGTATTGAGACAATAGATTTATTGTTAGTCAGACCTAGGTCTACCCCAGCTGTGACTTTTTCTTTCTTACCAAGTATATTATCTTTGATTTTCAATTCTCTGAGTCTTCCTTTCCTCAGATGTAAAAGAAGTACCATTCTCTTATAGAGTTAATATGCTAATTAAGTGACAAACTACAAAGTCACATAGCATAATTGTTCTTTATTGTTCCTGGGGTGTTTATATTATTTTTAGCTGAAATGTTTAGATATTTGTATCCTAGAGCAACATCTTCTCTAACAACTATTGTGAGTTTTTACTCCATCCATTGTTTACTGGTGAAAATGGAGGGGTGTGGTCTGGATTGTGCCTTTTCTTTTAGGTTTTTTTTTCATGTCTACTCTTGGGTAGAACTGTTATTTCCTTTTCTCCCTTGGCAACTTGTACATAATCTTTGGATACTATTAGAGTTAATTCTTAGAAAGGAGGCTTCCTTGTTATTTCCAACTAGAGTCTTTTAAGTCCTTTGTCCCAAATATGTGGTGTTATGCCCAAAGTGTAAAATTTTTTTCACTTTCCAAGAATACTATGTTGTCTACAATTAGTATTGCAATAACCTTTTCTGTATCTATTTCTTGGTTATGTATCTATTTGTTCATCTTGTTACTGAAATGAACTCAATCTTCACTTAAAAAAATCAGAGTTTATGTGTTGCATTACATAGCTTTCTTTGCCTTTGTTGAACTATATGGCATACTCTTTTTTTTGATTTTTTTATTAGTTCAAATTAGGAACAAGCTTGTTTCACATATCAATCCCTTCTCCCTCTCCCTCCCCTCACCCCCATCTTCCTCCCCACCCCTGACCTACCCCCCACCCCATCTACCCTCAACTCCCCAGGCAGGGTAGGGCCCTCAACAGGGGCTCCCCAAAGTCCACCACATCATCCTGGGCTGGGCTGAGCCTAGGCCCTTCCCCATGTGTCCAGGGCAAGAGTGCCTCCCTTCATGTGGGATGGGCTCTCAAAATTCCTTAAACCAGGGAAAAATTTGTTTCATGATTTTTGTATACACTTAAGTCTAGGCCTTTATATTGATTGCTTCCCTACTTTGGAAGCTTATATGGTACTTTCTCATTTCATGAAATCTAGTCATTAGGAAGGGGCCATTTGGATCAGTGTCAGTTCCAGCTCAGGGGCCTCTGGGCCATGTGTCTGAAGTACATACTGTCTTCAGGAGTAGGGACTTACCTTCCACCTCTGGTGGACAACCAAGGGCAATAGGAATAGGCTGTAATGTTTTGGGAGTCTCTTGGACAACCTTGATCAACAGCTAAAAAAAGAGGACTTCTCATGCCTGGTGTTGGGATTTTGTTATGTGGTCTTCGTCTCTTGGATATTGTCAGCCCATGTGAGAAAATTTCATTTAAATTCATGGTTCTCGGCCTTCCTAATTCTGAGACCATACAGTTCCCCATGTGATGGGAACCCCCATAAAATTACCTTCATTGCTACTTTATAATTTTGCTACTGTTAGTAACTGTAATATAAATATCTGTGTTTTCTGATGGTCATAGGTGACCCCTGTGAAAGATTCATTTGACCCCAGGGGTCAAGGCGCACAGGTTGAGAACATCAATTTTGTGGGAACCCAGCCCCCATGGGGTCTCTAAGAGTTGTTTTCCAGCATAACCACAGGTACCTCCTGTTTTCCTGACCTCACCCCACTGGGATCAATATCCTGTTGTGAACCCTTTGACCTGGGGTTTTTATAAGTTTGTATATAAGGCTGCTCCACAATAAAGGTGAGAGCCATTCTCTCAGAAAAGGACCAAGAGTCTTGTGGTTCATCCAAATTTCCAGGCTTTTGCCCAATACTCAGACTTAGTGGTCAAGAACAGCCACAAATGGAGGTTTCACTGAGATTGGGAAAGAAAGAGGACCCTGAGAGATCACCCTCAGAAGGCTGGAAAGCAAGTAAGGAGTTGTGAGGGTGGATTGCAAAAGGTACTAGAAAATAGGTACCTCAACTCCTGAGAGAGTTGGATTGGCAAAAGGTACTAGAAAAAGGTACCTCAACTCCTAAGAGAGTTGGATTGTAAAGACACTGGACCTCAACTCCAAAGAAAGTTGGATTGTAAAGGCACTGGAATAGGGGTACCTCAACTCCAAAGAGAGTTGGATTGTAAAGGCACTGGAAAAGGGGTACCTCAACTCCAAAGAGATTTGGATTGTAAAGGCACTGGAAAAGGGGTACCTCAACTCCAAAGAGATTTGGATTGTAAAAGCACTGGAAAAGGGGTGCCTCGGCTCCTGAGAGAGTTGGACTGCAAAGGCACTTAAAAGTGGTGCCTCAATTCCTAAAAGAGTTGGATTGGTATAGAGATTACAGTCAATCACACAGATAAAGTTTAAAGAGACAAGGTACTGGTAAAATTTAACTTTGGATTAAGCAATAATGCTAAGAAAATTATTGAAGAAATGCGGGAAATCCTCCACTGAGGAATCCCTCCTCCAGCGCTACCCACCAGCAGCCAGCTGACCCAGCAGCCTGTGATTTTGTCCACTCGAGCCTGCTTCGGGCTCCAGTCAGCCATCAATGATGTGGTGTGCACAGGCTGGCTGGAGAAATTGCCTCCTGAGAAAAAGTTGGGGCACTATGCTTGGAAGAACCCTGACCTTCAACAAACAAGAGCTCCAAAAGTGATTTACACCTTCAAGGCACCCAGCAATACCCTTTGTATGGAATTTGGAGACCTCCTAGTGGAGTCAGCCATAGCTCCCCCACCACAGCACCACAAGACACCTCTGTGGGGCAGCCTCCAGAGGTCTCCAGCCTCAACAGAGACCTCCAGTCAGTGACTACAAGTATCCAACATGAGGTGAAGAAACTGCCTGCTGGTCTGCTAAATCTCTAAATCTCTAGAAAAGACTGTCATGACAACTATGTGCCCACAAACCCAGATTCTGACATCCTCATGAGCACAATTCCCCATCACTTTGCCAGCCGAGGAAGTGAGATCCAGCCACCCCCCGGTCAATATCCACCTCAAGCCTGGCCGAAAAGCAAAGCCAGTATCAATGAGCTCCCTTTCAAATCACCTGTCACCAAGTCTTGGTCCACGATCAACCACACCTTTAACTACAGCTCCTCCTAGTTCATAGCCCTGGACTTTCAGCCGGTCTCCCAGAGCCCTCATTGCAAGCCATCCACATCATCTGTCCCGTTGTATGAAAAAGGAGAATATGTCCAAATGGATAAAGAAAAGACCTAGGCCCTACAAAAGACCATACAGGAATGGACAAAGATGTGGCAGTCCTCAAGACCCTCCAAAGATGCCAAGCTATGGCAAGGATGGCCATCCCTGACACCTCCTCTCCTTTGTGACTTTTGTACAAAAGATGTATGTATGTCCTGTATGTATGGTGTGGCCACACATGTGTGTATGAAGTGTGATTGTAAATGTGTGTTAACAAAAGAATGCTATTGTGTTGTCTTTAAATCATTAATTGCTGGGGAAGGAGCAACAGTTGTTAAAGTACAGGTTACTTGGGAGGGAAATTTCTGCATTTATTTCCATGGAGGGTGAAGGGATGGTATGGTACCAGGCTTCCAGAATGGTATGGTTTCATGGGGTAGGACCCCCTGAAGCAGTGGTCCAGGTGATCTGAATATTTGTTTTCATTTAAATTTGGTCACTTAGAAATGGTAGTGGTCACAGTCAATCACTTTTAAAAGGAAAAAGGAGGAATATGATATAGAAATGATACTTTGTTTTGGAATGGATCCTCATTTGTTGATACTTTGTATTGGAATGGATCTTCATTTGTTGATATTAGTTAGGTTTTCTAGATATATAGATATTTCCAAACCTTTCAAAGACCTACAGAAAATATGACATTTAAATGGTTTAGGGTTTTTCTTGACAGTGAGACACAACTGCTCCTGGCACACCAATTGTATCTGAGAGGAAGATGGGCATCCAAGAAACTCGTTATAGAGTTTGGCTTTGATATGGCAAGACCAGCCATTTGGGCAAGAATCTACTCCTGCCTAAACTGTTTAACTGTTGCTTTATAAACTGGACATGCAGAACCCACAGGAAAATGCCTAAAGGGTTCCTGCTTCATGGAGAAGTACAAACTGCCAATGAGGACTATTTAGAATCCCCTGCTTCATGAAAGAGTCTGTGAGACATTCTCCAGGACACAGAAAAAAAGATGACAGACAAACTGCCAATGCAGGTGGAGAATTTCCTGCTTTGCTGAGAAGTCTGCCAGACACATTGTGGCCTGTAGGCTAAAGATGGATGCCCCAAGTTTACCAAGAAACTTTGGATATATGTCTAGGAAGCAAGGTGTCTCTGTCAGTTCTAGAGTTTATATATTATCCTTCTATGGCCTTTGATGGAGTTGAAGATAGATAGTTATAATAACACTAAGATAGAATGGTTAAATTCTTATAGTTCTTATAGTTCTTACTTGATAACTGTTTCGTTATATATAAAGAAGGTGGAGATGTTGGAACCCAGCCCCCATGGGGTCTCTAAGAGTTGTTTTCCAGCATAACCATAGGTACCTCCTGTTTTCCTGACCTCACCCCACTGGGATCAATATCCTGTTGTGAACACTTTGACCTGGAGTTTTTGTAAGTTTGTATATAAGACTGCTCCACAATAAAGGTGAGAGACATTCTCTCAGAAAAGGACCAGGAGTCTTGTGGTTCATGCAAATCTCCAGGCTTTCGCCCAATACTCAGACTTAGTGGTCAAGAGCAGCCACACTATTTAAATGATATATGTATATTTATCCACAAACTTATGTGAATTATAAGGATTTTTTGGTAAACAGTTAATGTCAACTTATATTTTTGGCTTACTTTTGTTCCTAAGTTCATTCAATAAAATTCTGTTGCTGTTCTACATGCCAGGCACTGTGCTAAAAGCTTCTGGGAAAAGATGAGTGATAGCATGTTTGGCCTTTTGTGACTGTGTAACCTCGATCAGGATGGTTTCTTCTAGTTCCATCTATTTCTCTGCAAATTTGAAGATTCTATTGTTTTTTTTCCCACTGAGTAGTACTCCATTATGTAAAATACTACATTTTCACCATCCATTCTTCAGTTGAGGGTCATCTGGGTTGCTTCCAGGTTCTGGCTATTACAAATAATGTTATGAATATGGTTGAACAGATGTCCTTGTTGTATGAATGTGCCTCTTTTGGGTATATGTCTAAGAGTGGTATTGCTGGATCTTGTCATAGACTGATTCCCATTTTCCTGAGGAACTGCCATACTGATTTCCAAAGTAGCTGTATGAGTTTGCACTTCCACCAGTGGTGGTGAAGTGTTCCCCTTTCTCCAAACTTCTCCAGCATAAACTGCCATTGCTGTTTTTGATTTTAGCCATTCTAATGGGAGTAAGATTGTATCTCAGAGTTCTTTTGATTTGCATTTCCCTGATGTCTAAGGATGTTGAGCTTGAGCACTTTCTTATGTGTCTTTCACGATTTTAGAGTCTTTTATTGAAAATTCTCTATTTAGTTCTGTACTCCACTTTTTAATTGGATTCTTTGTATATTTTGGAAATCAGCCCTCTGTCAGATGTGGGGTTGGTGAATATCTTTTCCCATTCTATGGGCTGCCGTTTTGTCTTGTTGACTGTGTCCTTTGCCTTACAGAAGCTTCTCAGTTTCATGAGGTCCCATTTATCAATTTTTGATCTCAGTGTCTGTGCTACTGGTGTTATATTCAGGAAGCAGTCTTCTGTACCAATTCTTTCAAGAGTACCACCTATTTGTCTCCTAATAGGTTCAGTGTGACTGGATGTATGTTGAGGTCTTTGATCCATTTGGACTTAAGTTTTGTTTTGTTGGTTTTTCGAGACAGAGTTTCTCTGTGGCTTTGGAGTCTTTCCTGGAACTAGCTCTTGTAGACCAGGCTGGTCTCAAACTCACAGAGATCCACCTGCCTCTGCCTCCCGAGTGCTGGGATTAAAGGCATGTGCCACCAACGCCCGGCTGGACTTAAGTTTTGTACATGGCAATAGATATGGATCTATCTGCATTCGTCTACATGCCAGCAACCAGTTATGCCAGCACCATTTTTTGAAGATACTTTTTTTTTCATTGTATAATTTTAGCTTCTTTGTTAAAAATCAGGTGTTTGTAGGTGTGTGAGTTCACACCTACAATTCACACCACCAGAGAAGCTAGGAAACAAGGAGGATCCTAAGAGAGACATACATGGTCCCCTGCAGAAGCAGAAAGAGAAAGATCTCCTGAGCTAATTGGGAGCATGGGGAAGGGGAGAGGGAGTTAGGAGAAAGAGAAGGGGAGAAGAAGAGGGGAGAGGAGGACATGAGAGAACAAGAAGTTTGAGTCAGGGGAAGAATAGAGGAGAGAAAGACAAGAGATACCATAATAGAGGGACCCATTGTAGGTTAAAAGAGAAATGTGGCACTAGGGAAATGTCTAGAGATCCAAAAGTTTGACTCCAACTAACAATCTAAGCAATAGTCGAGAGGCTACCTTAAATGCCCTTCTCTGATAATGAGATTGATGACTACTTTATATGTCTTCCTAGAGCCTTCATCCAGTAGCTGATGGAAGCAGAAGCAGATACCCACAGCTAAACACTGAACTGAACTCTGGAATCCAGTTGCAGAGAGGGAGGAGTGATGAGCAAAGGGGTCGAGACCAGGCTGGTGAAACCCACAGAAACAGCTGACCCGAACAAGGGGGAGCTCATGGGCCCCAGACTGATATCTGGGAATCCAGCATAGGATTGATCCAGACCCCACCGAAGGAGGATGGCAGTTTGGAGGTCTGGTTAATATATGGGGCTTCTGGTAGTGGATCAGTATTTATCCCTAGTACAGGAATAGACTTTGGGAGCCCACTCCACAGAGGTGTACTCTCTCAGCCTAGACACACATGGGAGGGTCTAGGCCCTGCTCCAAATGATGACAGACTTTGAAGATCCCCCATGGAAACCCTCACCCTCCCTGGGGAGCAGAAAGGGGATGGGATAGGATGGTTAGTGGGAGTCAGGGGAGGAGGATAGGGAGAGGGAACTGGGATTGACATGTAAAACAAGCTTGTTTCTAATTCCAATATTTTTTAAATATTTTATTTATTTATTTATTATGTATACAGTCTTCTGCCTGCATGCAGGCAGAGGGCACCAGATCTCATTCAAGGCAGTTGTGAGCCACCATGTGGTTGCTGGAGATTGAACTCAGGACCTCTGGAAGAACAGTCAGTGCTCTTAACTGCTGAGCCATCTCTCCAGCCCCCCAATCTTTAAAAATGGGAAAAAGATGAATGATAGAGCCAGTGGGGAAGATATACACCTGAATACTGTTGATATGGGAAGACACAGGAGACACAGGCAAGTAAAAATGAGATTACTTCTTCCTTGGGTGCTGCTGAGAAGATGACATTTTAGCCAAGTCTCTAATGATTAGAAGATATGCATTCCAGGCATAGGAAAGAGTATATAGGAACATAGGGTAACTGACAGATCAGATTTAGTGAAAGGCCAAATATTTTATGTGGCTAAGATATAGAATATAAAGCCAGAAAATGGGATGTTGTGACAGGTTAAGTGAGAGTGTTACCTAAACTTGTATTGGCAGTGATTTGGTAATGTGCTGGATAGGGTGTGAAGAAATATAGAGCTGAGATGCTGATGCAAAGTCCCAAGTAAGGAAAGATTAGGGAAACAGCAGTGGATGGAGATTTGAGAGGCATAATAGAGGTAGTAGATAGACCACCCTGTCACTTCTTGGAGTAGAAGTTTCTCCCATAAGAAAATGAATGTTTTATCATTTTCTCTTTAGTAACTTACTTTTTTCTCCATTTTTTATTTAAATTAGAAACAAGCTTGTTTTGCATGTCCATCCCAGTTCCCTCTCCCTCCCCTCCTCTCCTGACCTCCCCAACTAATACCCTACCTACCCCATACCCTTTCTGCGCCCCAGGGAGGGTGAGGCCTTCCATGGGAGATTTTCAGATTCTGTCACCATTTGGAGCAGGGCCCATGGGGGTCTTCAGAGTCTGTCACATCTTTTGGAATAGGGCCTGGTCCCACACCCTTGTGTCTTGGCTCAGGGAGTATCCCTCTATGTGGAATGGGCTTCCAAAGTCTATTCCTATGCTAGGGATAAGTACTGATCTCTTTAGTAACTTACTTACATGAGTGTTTCTATCATTCAAGGTGAGGATTGAATGAGGACAGAGCTTCTAAGAACATAACAAACCAAGTAAAATGAATCCCAATGGTTGGAAATTGATAAAGAGGTGAAGACTTAGTGACAATTTTTGGATGACTACTTTACAGCTTTTCTCCTCCTCATTCCTAGTTCCAGGTTTCTTTCTACTACAAAAGAAGTCAGTCATGAACCCTCAAGTTTCCTACTTTGATAGTTACCTGCCTGCCTGTGTCAATTTCTCTCCTGTTACTCTATGTGAACTGTCCATGCTTTTATCTCCCCACAGGTGAATACCAAATGGTCTTCTTTCTTATCTCTTTTGGTTTTCTCTCCAAACTACAAACAACCTTTCTCAACAAAACTTTCTAGCATACAAAACTCTCACATTCATGAACCATATTTGTCATTTTCCTTCATTATTGTCCTTCATATAATGAATTCATATAATGAATGTATCAATATTTACATCCTAACATTTATTTATTTTATGGTATCTACTTAGAATGAGATAGCTCTGTAAGAAGGTAGATTTTCGTGTGTTCACTGCGGTATCCATAGTACATAGATGGATTAGGTGCTTAATAAATACTTCTGAGTGAAAGGATTAATTAATCAATCAGGGACCCTGTCAGGGAAGTGCGTTTGGAGGAAGGTTCTCAATGCATGGAAGGCTATAACTTGGTGAGAAGATGATAGACAGCATTATAGGCAGACGCAGTGTCATTTACCAATATTGAAATGAGCTCTTGAGTTACAGGGAGTATAAGCATTTTATCTTAGTATGCCAATGTATGATCAGAAGTGATAGTTTTATTTTGTCATTTATTTATTGGGATCTTTTTTTTTGAGACAGGGTCTCATTATGTCTTGGAACTCACTATGTAGAGCAGGCTGGCCTCAAACTCAGATATCTGCATTGCTTTTACCTTATGGGTACTGGGATCAAAACATGCATCACCACAGCAGACTGTTACCTTTTAAAGCCCCTCCAATCTTTTTTTTTTTTAGTTAGGATATATACACCAATAATGGCAGTCTGTTATGCATCAATAGCAGCAACAGCTTTTCGAGGTTCTGCAGTCATTTGAACAAAATTGTAGAGACATCCAGCACTCTCCATTAAAAAAAGAAGTAAAAAACAAAATCCCAGAAAAACAGCACAGTTCTGTTACTCTTGTGGTACCTGGCACCATTTTTTTTTTAATTAGCTTCTCAATCATCATCTGGAAGGAAACCATTCTGAGCAACATCATTAAAAACAGCTCTGATAAAGCATGGTCACTACTATGTATCATAAAGCAGGTCCACATATGAGTGAGCACATATCATGTTTGTCTTTTTGTGATTGGGTTCCCTCGCTCAGAATGGTTTCTTCTAGTTCCATCCATTTTCCTGCAAATTTCAAGATTCCATTGTTTTTTTTCTGCTGAGTATTGTGTAAATACATTTTCTTTATCCATTCTAGAGTTGAGGGGCATCTAGGCTGCTTCCAGTTTCTGGCTATTACAAATAGTGCTGCTATGAACATCGTTGAACAGATGTCCTTGTTATATGAATGTGCTTCTTTTGGGTATATGCCTAGGAGTGGAATTGCTGGATCTTGTGGTAGACTCATTCCCATCTTCTTGAGGAGTCGCCGTACTGATTTCCAAAGTGGCTGTACTCCCACCAGCAGTGGAGGAGTGTTCCTCTTTCTCCACATCCTCTCTAGCATGAACTGTCATTGGTATTTTTGATTTTAGCCATTCTGAAAGGAGTAAGATGGTATCTCAGAGTTGTTTTGATTTGCATTTCCCTGATGGCTAAGGATGTTGAACTCTTTCTTATGTGTCTTTCAGGCATTTTAGATTCCTCTATTGAGAATTGTCTATTTAGTTCTGTACCCCACTTTTAAATTGGATTGTTCGGTGTTTTAGAGTATAGCTTCTTGAGTTCTTTGTATATTTTGGAAATCAGCCCTCTGTCAGATGTGGGGTTGGTGAATATCTTTTCCCAGTCTGTGGGCTGTCATTTTGTCTTGCTGACTGTGTCCTTTGCCTTACAGAAGCTTCTCAGGTTCAGGGGGTCCCATTTATTAATTGTTGATCTCAGTGTCTGTGCTACTGGTGTTATGTTCAGGAAGCGGTCACCTGTACCCAATAATTCAAGGGTATTTCCCACTTTATCTTCTAGTAGGTTCAGTGTGACTGGGTTTATGTTGAGGTCTTTGATCCATTTTGACTTAAATTTTGTGCAGGGCAAAAGCCCCTCCAATCTTAAAATTTTAAATTCTGCCTCTTTGGGAGCTCATTGAACAATACAAGTTTTACATTCATAAGTAGACTGTTCCTTTGGGAGAAGAACCCTGATTTAGTCACACATATCCAAGAGGTGCTCAGAATTATTTGTTTGATGTTTTAAAGAGAAATTATGTGGTGCTTTGAGTGCTTTACTTGATGAAATGATCACATTTTGTGACTTTTGATCAGTAGAACATAATGAAAATGAATATTGCATATAGAACATTCCCTTCTTTCTTTAATGTAAAGTAAATGAATAAGCATAACTCCTAGATATCAATTTTCTGATTTTTATCTGGACAGTATATTCATATGTGTTAAATTACACCAACCTTTTACTTAAAATTGGCATATTTTACTACATATTAATTTTATTTAAATATTTGGTTGAATTTTCCGGTGAACATATGTCAATCTGATAATTCTTTTTGCTGTTTAGTTCTAACTATACATTCAATTTCTTTACTAGATATAGGATTGTTCAGGTTATATATGAATGAGTTCTGTTATTTTTCATCTTTCAAAAATTGGTTGATTTCTTCTAAATGTCAGATTTATGTGCATAGAATTGTTCATGTACCTCATTTTATTTTAAAACATCTACAAAATGGGTCATATGAGCCTTATTTTCTTTTGTTTGTTTTGGTTTTTCGAGACAAGGTTTCTCTGTGGCTGTGGTGCCTGGCTGTCGTGGAACTAGCTCTTGTAGACCAGGCTAGTCCTGAACTCACAGAGATCCGCCTGCCTCTACCCCCCCCCCGAATGCTGGGATTAAAGGCATGCATCACTACTGCCCGGCTGAGTCTTATTTTCAATCTTGATATTAGTCATTTGTATGTTCTTTCCCATTTTTTTCATTTATATAGTTACAGGTTTGTCAATTACATTGATCCTACCCACAAAAAACTAGCTTTATATTGATTTCTGTAATTACAAAAAGTCTTTTTTTTAATTGAGCTTATTTTATTATTATTTTTCTAAATTCACTAAATTGAACACTTAGGTCACTGGAGATTGCTGGCCTCCAGCCTGGCTCTAGATTCAGTAAGAAGCCCACTCTGGAGGAAATAAGGTGTGCAGTGATAGAGCAGGACACTATTGTTGTCCTTTGGTCTCTGGTCACACTGCTACATGTACCTACACTCACATGTGTGTGCATGTACTACACACACACCGTACTCACACCTCTACATACACATTCATTCAAACTGACAACGGAAAACAAGATTAACACTGTTCATGAGAGCATAAAGTGGGAACATTATGTGAAAACACAATTACTTTGTTAAAATAGAACATGTATTCTATTTAATCCAAGACTTCATCTACTTTTATATATGTATAAAGAGAAGTAGTATGGTGTTAAATGTGTTGTGATAGCAACAGAAACCACTGACACAGTTTAAGCAGTAAACTAGAAAAATAAATGATGGTGCTACAGAATCATCAAAGTGTTACAATTCAAAATAGTGTAAAATGAGTCATAATGCACAAAATATAAAAACATTTTATAAGTATAAATTACAAAGAAGTTTTCATAAAAGGATCCATTTGAAGTTATATGATTGCAGTTAAAAGGAGAATGCTTAGTTTTTTCTGTACAATGGCAGAAAGACAAGGAGTTATTTAACTATTTCTGTGTTAATTATCTATTGTGTTTCAAATACTATTAAACAATTACTATCAACTGGTGATATTTAAAAGGTAGCTAAACATAAATGTTAAGATTCTAGAAATTGATTTCTCACATTCTACCTGCTGGGTGACCTTAAATTACCCTTTCCATTTCTTATATAGAACAGTAATATCATCATGTTATTAAAAAGATAACAAGACTTAATGCTTATAAATTCCTTAGAATATAACAATTCTAGTGTGGTCTTTCAGTAATAGATAAAAATTTCATAAAGATGCATAGTGTGTATGTTGTTTATAACAATTCATTATAACTATTAAATAATTTAGGTATTATTATAATGGATTTTTTATTCATTTGACTTGTCTTTTTAAGAAAGTCTCTCTGTCTCCCTTTGTGGGGCATGCTATGCCACATGTATGGAGAACATCTCAAAGAACAAACTTGGCTGTTGGTCCTAAACTTCCTCCTTGGCTGAGTTAGTCTCTTGTTTGCTGCTGTGCTAGCTGGCCCATGAACTTTGAGTTTCTCCTGTATCCTCTCCCATTTCACAACAGGAGACCTGGGATTACACAGACACACTACTGCATCTGGCTTTTCTTGGGTTCTGGGAATCCAAACTGAGGTTCCCACACTTTAGCAACAAGTGCTTTATCCATTGTGCCACATCTCTAGCCCATGCTTTTATTTTTTATCAGAATTTCCTGTACTCCACATTATCTTCACATTCATTATGCACCCCAGGATGGCTTTGCATTTGCCATTCTTCTGCTTCTGTTTTCCATGTTTACAGAAAATACAACTGTTGTGTAGATATATCCTCTGACTTGAAGGGACATAGTCCTGGAAGGAGGAGGGAACCTCATGAAAATGACCGACTTCAGAAAATTGATGAAACTTAAACTGCTCTAGAAGCTCATGAAAGTTACAAAATTCACAAGTTTCTTACCCACTCCTATAAAAATCAACGGAGAAAAAAGTATTAAAATTATAAATAATAAAAAATAAATATAAGTTTTAAAAAATATGTTGGATTTGGTCAAATAGTCTTTGGACCTATTGAGATGAACATTTTTCTTTCCCTTTTATCCTGTTAAACAGGGAGATACATTGATTATTTTTGAACATTTTATTGAAACCTTTCACATCCACATTCACAAGTGATGTTGTCCTTTAACTTCCTTGTAATGCTTTTTTCTGGGTTTCTTATCAGGCTAATACTTGGTTCATATGAAATGGGTGGGGAAGCTCTCCCTTCCCATAGTTCCTGCAAGTTTGTGAGGAGTTGGTATGATTTATTTAAATGTTTGATAGATTTCATCAGTGAAGTTACTAGTGCTTGGAATTTTTCGGGCTGGATTTTTTTCTAACAGTAAACCAAAATTTAAGAAAGATATATATAGAACTGTTCATATCATCCCATTCCATTATAGGGACCCTTGACAGTTTGTGACTTTGAACGAATTCATCCATTTTGTTCAGTTTTACCAATTTCCAGGCAAAAAGTTATCTATAGTCTTGTTTTTAAAGTTTCTGTGAGGGTTGAGCATGATGTCCCTTCTTTATTTCTTATGCTTAGAGTCTGCCTTCTCTCCTGTTTTCGTGTCCAGGGTGTAGGCTTCTTGGTTTTACTAAAGTTTTCTCCAAAGGACTAGCTACTTGTTTGATTAACAACAAGTAAATAACTTACACAATTTCATTGATTGCCACTTTTACCTCTTCCGTTACCATTGGGTTTAATTTACCTTTTATTCTAATATGGAAAGTTTTAGTTAATTTTGATACTATGGATTGAACTCTGGACATTGTACATGTTGGACAAGCAATCTGCCACTGAGCTACACCCTAAGATAAATTTTTTTCACTTGGCTCAAAGTATTTTAAAATTTTGCCTTAGAATGATTTTGGTCCATAGATTATTTACATATATGCTTTTAAATTGCCAACTATTTAAGAAGTATGGATTATTTTTATTTCTAATTTAATTTCATTATGGTTAGAGAACGTACTTTATGATTTCAATCCTTACAAAAGTTTGCCATACACATTTAATACACTGCTAGTGGAATTATAAAACAATGCAGCTAATATGGGAAACAAGGAGGCGGCGTCTCAAAAAAAAAAATAAACATAGGAAACTATGATGTGATCCAGCAACCCCAACAATATCTTGAAAAAATATTTCACATCCACATATTTAGCAGCAGTAAAGGGCTAGAAGCTGTCCAAAATGTTTGTTAATTGATGGATCAACAAAATGTAAAATATATCTCTTATAGACCTTGAAATTCCCTCTTAAAATAGAAAGGCATAAAACTACATGGATGGACCTTGAAGGCTTTATATTATGTGAAATTAGCCAAAAACTTTGTCTCCATTTATATGAAGTAGCTAATGTAGTTAAATTTGTAGAAACAGAAAGTATAATGATGACTATTAGGATCTGGGGAAGAAAATAAAGGGTAGTTGGTATTTATTGAGCATAGAATTTCAGCTTTGCAGTGTGAAAATTCTGGAGATCTGTTTACAGCAATATGAATATACTTGAAACTAATGAAATGTATAGAAATGTCTAAATTTTACATCACACGTACATTTTTACTACAATTAGATATAAAGTAAATCTTTTTGAGATTTTTTTTACTTTTTTAAAATTTAAATTTGAAATAAGCTTGTTTTACATGTCAATCCCAGTTCCCTCTCACTCCCCTCCTCCCCTGCCCCACACCTATCTCCTATCTCACCAGCTTTCTGCTTCCCAGGGAGGGTGAGGCCTTCCATGGGGTTCTTCAGAATGTGTCATATCATTTGGAGCAGGGCCTAGGCCCTCCCCTGTGTATCTAGACTGAGAGAGTATCCCCCTATGTGGAATGGGATCCCAAAGTCCATTCGTATACTGGGGATAAATACTGATCCACTACCAGAAGCCCCATAGATTAACCAGACCTCCAAACTGACACCCATGTTCAGGGGTTCTGTATCAGTCCTATGCTGGTTTCCCAGTTATCAGTCTGGGGACCATGAGCTCTCCCTTGTTCAGGTCAGCTGTTTCTGTGGGTTTCTCCAGCCTGGGCTGGACCCTTTTGCTTATCACTCCTCCCTCTTTGCAACTGAATCCCAGGAGTTCATCTCAGTGTTTAGCTGTGGGTGCCTGCATCTGCTTCTATCAGCTACTGATTGAAGGCTCTAGGATGGCAGAGATCTACAAGGATGACCCCAACTAACAATCTTGGGAACCACCCTTCAGATCTGTCTTGCCTTACCACCCACTGCCACTGTGTCTACCTTTGGCAGGAGTGAGTGGGAAGTAGTAACTCAGCCCAGATTCTAATCATGCTCAGGACACAAACCAAGGATCCTTTTTAAAAATTTAAATTAGAAACAAACTTGTTTTACATGTCAATCCCAGTTCCCTCTCCTTCCCCTGCCCCACATTGACCCCCCCCATCCCATCCCCTTTCTGATCCCTAGAGAGGGTGAGGCCTTCCATGGGTTATCTTCAAAGTCTGTCTTACCATTTGGAGCAGGGCCTAAACCCTCCCCTGTGTGTCTAGGCTGAGAGATTATACCTCTATGTGGAGATTTGTTTTATGGACCAGAATATGGTGTAACAAGGTGAGTAGTCCTGGTGCACTTGTAAAAACTATGTTTTCTTCTCTGCAGGGCAGCGCTTTCCATAAATGTCAATTAACTGAAATTAGCTAATAGTGTTGTCCAGTTCTCTTCTCTTACTGATTTTCTGCCTACTTGTTTTATTGATTGCTGAGAGAAGAGTGTTAAAATCTCCAACTATAGCTGTCAGTTACCATACTTATCCTTTTTAGTTCTGTCAACTTTTGCATCATATATCTCGAACCTCTGTTGTTCATTGCATACATAATCAGGACTGTGAGGATTTCCAGTTAAAGTAACCCTTTAAGCATTATGTGATTGTCACTGTTTATATCTGCTGATATTCTTCATTCTGAAGTCAACTTTATAGTACTATAAAGTGAGCATTTTACATGGAACATGTGATTTTTAAATTTATGTCTTTTGTAAAGTAGATTTATTTAGATGATTTATTTTATTTTTTATAATTTATTTAATTTTTATTTTGTGTGCATTGGTGTGAGGGTGTCCAATCCCCTGGAACTAGAGTTACAGACAATTGTGAGCTGCTATGTGAGTGCTGGCAATTGAACTTGGGTCCTTCAGAAGGGTAGCCAGTGCTCTTAACCACTGAGCCATCTCTCCAGGCCCGTATTTACATGATTTATATTTGATGTAATTACTGATATAATTACATTTTATTCTATTATATTATCTGCTTTCTGATTATTCTTATTGGTCTTGGTTATGATTTTCTTTCTTTAAAACCACTGTGAAATGTGTTTCTGTTGTATGTTTCATTTGTATTTGATGTTTTCTCTATGAATTTCAATCTACATGCTTAGTATTACAGTGCCAATTTCAGGTACAATGTAAAAGTTTTAAGTAACAATATGGCTTCATTTATCCTACCCTATTTTCATTTTTAATTATGAGAATTATATATACAAATATCAAATATTCTAAGTGCTGTTTCATAAGTTTTGCTTCTAATACCTGCCCATATATTGAAGAACATAAATATAACTTGTAATAGTTAAGATTTAATACCTCTATTGTATTTTCATTGTTTCTGATTGTCTAGGTTTCTATCTAATACAATTTCCCTCCACCTGAAAGAATGCCATAGATGAGTAGTAGTATACTTACATAATTTCTACCCCTCTGTTTTTCCTCTTCCAACTCTTTTTGTGAAGATAATTTCACTGTATGTATGTCTTACTTCTATTTGTTCAGTAATTTAAATATGTGTTCTACTCTCTTCTGAAAACCACACCACCAGAGAAGCTAGGAAACAAGGAGGACCCTAAGAGAGACATACATGGTCCCCTGGAGAAGGGGAAAGGGACAAGATTTCCTGAGTAAATTGGGAGCACAGGAGGAGGAGAGAGGGAGTTAGGAAAATGAGAAGGGGAGAAGAGGAGGGGTGGTAAACCTATATGTCTAAAATCCACATATGAGTGAGTACCTACATTGTTTTTCTTTTTGTGACTGGGTTACCTCACTCAGAATGGTTTCTTCTAGTTCCATCTATTTGCCTGCGAATTTCAAGATTCCATTGTTTTTTTTTTCCACTGATTAGTACTCCATTGTGTAAATGTACCACATTTTCTCTATCCATTCTTCAGTTGAGGGGCATCTAGGTTGCTTCCAGGTTCTGGCTATTACAAATAATACATAGTTGAACAGATGTCCTTGGTGTATAAATGTGCTTCTTTTGTGTATATGCTTAAGAGTGGAATTTCTGTATCTTGTGGTAGACTGATTCTCATTTTCCTGAGGAATCACCATACTGATTTCCAAAGTGGCTGTACAAGTTGACACTCCCACCAGTAGTGGAGGAGTGTTCCCCTTTCTCCTTTCAACCATGAACTGTCCTTGGTGGTTTTGATTTTAGCCATCCTGACAGGAGTGAGATGGTATCTCAGAGTTGTTTTGATTTGCATTTCCCTGATGGCTAAAGATGTTGAGCACTTCCTTAAGTGTCTTTCAGCCATTTTAGATTCCTCTATTGAGAATTGTCTATTTAGTTCTGTACCTCACTTTTTAGTTGGATTATTTGGTGTTTTGGTGACTAGCTTCTTGAGTTCTTTGTATATTTTGGAGACCAGCCATCTGTCAGATGTGGGGTTGGTGAATATATTTTCCCATTCTGTGGGCTGCTGATTGGGAGCATGAGGAGAGGGGAGAGGGAGTTAGGAAAAGAAAAGGGGAGAAGAGGAGGGGAGCGAAGGACATGAGAGAACAAGAAGTTTGAGTCAGGGGAAGAATAGAGGAGAGAGACAAGAGATACCATAATAGAGGGACCCATTATAGGTTAAAAGAGAAATCTAGCACTAGGGAAATGTCCAGAGGTCTACAAGTTTGACTCCAACTAACAATCTAAGCAGTAGTCGAGAGGCTACCTTTAAATGCCCTTCTCTGATAATGAGACTGATGATTGCCCTATATGCCATCCTAGAGCCTTCATCCAGTAGCTGATGGAAACATAAGCAGACACCCACAGCTAAACACTGAGCTGAACTCTCGAATCCAGTTGCAGAGAGGGAGGAGTGATGAACAAAGGGGTCAAGACCAGACTGGTAAAACCCACAGAAACAGCTGACCTGAACCAGGGGGAGCTCATGGTCCCCAGACTGATAGCTGGAAAACCAACATAGGACTGATCCAGAACCCCTGAATGTGGGTGTCAGTGAGGAGGCCTCAGCAATCTATAGGGTCTCTGGTAGTAGATCAGTATTTATCTAGCAAAAGAATGGACTTTGGGAGCCCATTCCACATAGAGGGATACTCTCTCAGTCTTGACACATGGATGAGGGCCTAGGCCCTGCTCCAAATGATATGACAGACTTTGAAGATTCCCCCCCCCATGGAAGGCCCCACCCTCCCTGTGGAGCAGAAAGGGGTTGGGTGAGGGGGCCAGTGGGGGGCAGGGGAGGAGGGGAGGGAGAGGGAACTGGGATTGACATGTAAAACAAGTTTGTTTCTAATTTAAAGAAAAAAGAAAAAAGATAATGACAATAAGATCCACACCAAGGCATATCACAGCAAAAATATTAGTGAAAGAAAAAGTTAAAATCATGAAAGTAGCAAGGTGAAAACCAATCCATCGTATATAGGAGAACCAATTAAGTTTAAAGTGACTTCCTGTCAGTGACTGTAGAGGGCCAAAGTGATTAGGATGTAATTTTAAAGGAAAACAATTACACAAAAAGAGATCAAGCAAGAGTTCTTTCTCCAGAAAAACCAATCTTTCCAAAATTAAAATGAAATAAAGGTAATTTTAGATAAACAGACAAAAACATGTTGTTACCATACGATACCTGTCTAATAAGAAAGGAATACTAAAGAAGCATGAAGTGGTGCCACACAGTGCCATCTCAGCACAAGTTCTAGACCAAACTTTGCTACATAGTGAGATCCTTGTAGAAGAGAGAAAGGAGTGGGGGAAAATTCTGAAAAAAGTTATTCTTGTTGGTAAGTTGGTGTTACACAAAAAGGGTAGCATAGCACTTATAAAGGTAACTATAATTAACTATTGTAAAATGTATATTTTCTTTCTTTTTGTAATATTAATTTAATTGCATGAAGCTACAGGTTTATAATTGATTTACTATATATGTGGCACATGGAAATATATTGATTTGACAATAATAGCAGCAATAAGATAAGGAAATGATAGTAGATGGTAACTTGAATTTAGAGGAAAAACCTGTAAAGAACCAGAAATGCAGTGGGAACACTAAAATAATAAATCCTGTGAACTTTTTTTGTTCTCTTTATATTTTTCAGCTACAATTTAAAATATGCCATACAGGGAACTTGGAATATAACTCAATTCAGTACTTGTTGACCAGTACTGGTAAATAAATAAATAAATAAAATATGTCATATATAATGTAGTAAATATAACAATAATTATTGCATTTGTAATACACAGGAATATCTAACAACTACACAAAAGGGGAGAAATCAATATATGTAGCTGTAAACTGCCACTAAAATTAAATCAGTAAAAATATAAAATCAATTTTGACAAATTACAATCTATATAGTTCCACAAACCTGAAGAATAGGCAATACAAACCATTCAAATTGAATTGCACCAAGGAAGGTAACTAAAAATAAAATATATAGACCAGTGGAGTCACACAAGGATACAAAGACAAAAACTTTTTAAAGAAAACAGTAGCCAAATTTTTGCCAGTTGGTTGAAAATAATCATCCTGATAACTTAAACCTCAAGCAACACAATTACAAACAAAACCACACTAAAACATGCCACATCTAATTCCACTTACCCAGTGAAAAAGAGAAAATGATAAAAGCACCAAAATTGAAAGACAGAGGAACAAAGGTTAAGAATAATCACAGACATAACATCAGAAACTAGAAGATTCAGGAGATTGGAGTGACATTTTTGAAGTGACTAAACAATAATCCATAAGTCTAGATTCTTTTACTCAGTGAACTTGTCTTTCAAAACTTAATGCTAAACAAAACTTATCAAGCAAGTAAAAGCCATTAACATTGTGTAGCAATTATGTAGCCCTTCCCTGTTGTATACCAATACCCCCCACATACCAAGCATACCACTGTTCCATCCGCAACAATAGCAACAACAACAACAACAACAACAACACACACACACATACACACACACACACACACACACACACACACACACACACACACATGAATTTTGCTGTATGATTTGTATGTGGTTGTTGAAAATTTAAAATAGACTGTGATAAATGTAAACTAGTACAACCATTAAAAACAAAGTAGTAAAGCTAGTGATCTAAAAGTGCAGGTAAAATGAAATCAGAAGGAAGACAAGAAAAGCAGAAACAAGTCGTGAAAAGCAGATGGAATAAATAGAATATAAACTGCAAAATGTTAGGTTTAAATCCAAATACAATTGTAACAATGTTAAATGAAAATTATGGGCAGATGTAAGTACTTTTATTACTGCCCAGTTTGCTGCCCCTTGCAGAGTACTAAATAAATTTATCTTTAAAAAAAGAATCCAAGTAGCCGGGCCTTGGTGGCACACGCCTTTAATCCCAGCTCTCAGGAGGCAGAGGCAGGCAGATCTCTGTGAGTTCGAGACCAACCTGGTTTACAGAGTGAGTGCTAGGATAGGCTCCAAAGCCACACAGAGAAACCCTGTCTCGAAAAACCAAAAAAAAAAAAAAAAAGAATCAAAATATTAGAACCCTCCTAGGTGGGTTCTAGGGAGGAAGAAAGAGAAAGAGATTTTGCTATCATTTGATTTTTTAAAAATTTATGCATATGTGTGTGTGTGTGTGTGTGTGTGTGTGTGTGTGTGTGTGTGTGTGTGTGTGTGTGTGTGTGTGTGTGTGTGTGTGTGTGTGTGTGTGTGTGTGTATGCGTGTGTGTATAAATGCAGCATGTGTGCCATTGACCAATGAGTCTAGAAAAGGGCATCAGATCTCCTACTGTTTGTGCACTAGTAATATGGATGCTGGGAATTACATTCGTCTTCTACAAGAGGAGTAGGTACTTTTAACTGTTGAACCATTTTCTTTAGGCTCTATTATTTGATTTTTTGTAATGACTGCAGCAGCTGTCAAAGTTCCTGAAAGGAGACCCTGGGTTCATCACTCTTTAGTCAGGCTTTAGAAGCCAGAGGAAAAACTCCAAGGAGGAATGCAATAAGAAAGATATGGGCAGATGTTCTTGTGAGCTTATTTGACACAGATTTTTGTTGTGTTTTATTTTGTTTTTTGAGACAGGGTTTCTCTGTGTAGCCTGGCTGTCCTTGAACTCACTCTGTAGACCAAGATGGCCCCAGACTCACAGAGATCCCCCTACCTCTGCCTCCAGAGTGCTGGGATTAAAGGTCTGTGCCACCACCACCCAAAAGATCCATTTTTAAATGTCCTTTGTTCTGACTTCTCATTTTCTGACTAGGACTTATAATTCGAAGGTATTGCCCAAACTCCTGAACCTTTTCCTGGTGAGAAGGAATCATTTCCTCTGCTCAAAGGATTCTAATTTCAGTTCTCCCCGACTCCTTTCTTGCCCTTTCTCCATTCTCACATCTGTATCTAGCAAAGAACTTCCTTTCCTCCCTACACCTGTTTGTTATATAAATGCATCCATTAATACACTTTTGAAGTCCCTTCTATAGGCCCATTGGAGGGGTTGATAATCCCAACCAGCACGAAGATGCCAGAATCACTTATTGCCCAAATTCCCTAACAAGAGTTAGGGTTATTTCTTTAAATGGTTAAATGATGAGGACAGAAGATAGAAACATAATAGGCTGACTTAGGAGCAGGGACCCCAAAGGAGAACAGTTTTCATTCTTGTCCTTGGCAGCTGGAAATGTCCCTGGTTCTGTCCTGGCCAGAGGCCAGGAATAACCAACAGAGCTCTTATTTCTTCTTATCTCCTCCTAAATTAGTGGCCCTGCTTGGAGACTATACATGAGGATGTGACAGTCCAGGCACTAATCCCTTATGGTAAACAGGTTTATAATTAGATCTCGGTATTTTCATGGTAAAAAAATGTGCTATATCTATTTTTCTATTTTTTTCTATTTATGAAATGATTTTGGGTTTTTTTTTTAACTCTCCAAGAGAGCTGAGGATGAATCTGTTGTGGCCTGTTAAGGGAAAGCTCCTTCTTCCTGGTAAAAATGAATGGAATTTGCCTCTCACCCTGATTGGAGATGTGACATTCTGATCTGTTCCAAAGATCGCAACTTTACATACTGTTGTCTTCTGGAATAAGGGTTAATCCAGCCAGGCCAGTCAACCACCTGCCCAGGAGTACATTCCCCCAGGAAATCTTAGTCACCTGAGGACATGCTGAGGAGAGTGGAGGAATAATTATTCCCCTGATTACATAATGCACTTTGCCTTCCCAGAAGCCTTTCCTTGCTGCAGTTACTTATGGAGGCAGCACAATGTGGCTCTGCTAAGCCTGAACAATTTATGTTTGTGTGTCTGTGTGCTACAGAGAAAAGCAAATTTTTTTCTTTATCTATTTTTCCAAAATCTCTGCATGCTTTCCCTGACACTGTGGGTTTTCTCACTCTTCTGAAACTACCCCCCTTCCATTATGTGGCTGCTTACAAATGAAATGACTTGCTGTCCATTTCCCTATTCCAAGCAGCTGCTGAGATTTATAGCTTTCCTGCCTTGTAGTTTTTCTCCCAAACTCTAAAAAAATGTCCTCAAGCTCAGAGAAAAGAAAATTATCTAAACATCCAAATTAAATGTTAAAATTGAGGTTAGGTTAAAACAATAAGCAAATTATGTGTGGTCTCGAAGAAACCCACTGTAAATGTGCAAATATGTTTTAAGTGAAAAGCTCCTGTTCTGGTCAAGATGGAGTAAGCTTACTACAGCTGACTTTTCCTGGTAATATAAAAATTCTAGAGAAAACATAAAAATCAACTGCTTAAAGGCTTTATCAAGCAACCAGAAGCGGATAGATTGTGAAAAGGAGCTAGGATGGATTCTCCTGTAAGGTGGGTGTTCCATATTTTTCCTCTTAATATGTTTTTCTCTGAATGTGGATCAATTCCCCAAGCTGCATGGAAGAAGAGTGGTGGAAATTTAATTAAAGTAACACAATTACACTGGATGTGGTGGTGGACTCCTTTAAACCCAGGACTCAAGGTTTGGGGGGATATGCAGGGGTAGATAAAACTCTTCAGTTTAAGACCAACCTGGTTTACACAGTGAGTTCCAAGCCAGCCAAGGCTATGTTGTAAGACCCTGTCTCAAAGAAACAAATGAATAACCACTATTACTTGCCAGAATAATAGTTTTTAACAGTGATCCCTGTGAGCCAGAGTGTGTGAGATAAATCTGTCTTGTTGGTTTGTTTCCTACTTTTTCTAGCTGCTTTGTCCATAGAGTAAGCCCTAATCATATAATTTTTGGCAATGATGGCTGAATGAATAGCCAAAATTACAAGGGACAACTTGAAATTTTTGGTTGGAAGAACCAGGAAAAAGGACACCACAGCCGCAAGAATGAACTCATGAAAAAATTCTGGACAGGAAAAACCTAGAAAATATGATCTTCTAATTCAATGAATGAATTAACAAAAGTTTTTTTTTGTCAGATCTAAACTATGTGTGTGCAGGACAGATCCAAAGAATCATACTAAGAGTGGGGGGGCTGAGGGGGAGGTGAACCAAACTTAAACAACCACCCAATACTCCAAAAAAAACTAAATAGACACATACCAAACAGAAACAGCTGACCCGAACAAGGGGAAGCTCATGGACCCCAATCTGACACCTGGGGAACCAGCATAGGACTGATCCAGACCTCCTAAACGTGGGTGTCAGTGAGGAGGCCTGGGCAATCTATGGGACGTCTGACAGTGAAGCCAATATTTATCCCTAGTGCACAAATGGATTTTGGGATCCCATTCCCTATGGATGGATGCTGTCTCAGCCTAGATACAGGGAGAGGGCCTAGGTCCTGCCCCAGATGATGTGACAAACTTTGATTATCCCCTATGGGAGGCCTCACCTTCTCTGAAGAGTGGATCGGGGTGGAATGGGGGATTGGTGGGGGGAATAGAAGGGAGAAGGAAATGGGATTTGTAAGTAAAATAAGATTGTTTTAATTTAAATAAAAATTAATTGAAAAAAGTACAGGCAGGACTGGACTTGATTCTAACCAACAGGAAATGCAATGATTGTGGGATGCTACTCTCTTAATTAGGTTACATTTTATAAAGGCAATATGATGTTACTGAAGTAATTGCTATTGTAAGAGTTTTTCAAAACATAATATTGTGCATGGTAAGAATCACTAAATAATCCTATCAGTCATTAATATGAAAATAACATTATATAGACTGAGCAGGTTGTATTTAGGAATATATGTATATATACATAAAATATATGCATGTAATAATTAAGAAATTAAGGAATAAACAAGCCATGAATATGAAAGACAGAAAGGAGGCATATATGAGAGGGTTTAGAGAGAGGAAAGAGAAGAGGGAAATGATGTGTTTATATTATAATCTCAAAAAATAATAGAAGCAATAATAATAATAATAGATAATATAAATATTGAAATTACTTAAAAAACCTTCAAAGGAAAAAAACACCAGTTTAGTAGGCTTTCAGCTGTTCTTTAAAGAACAGGTTGCTAAAATGTTAGCTATCTCTTGAGAGAGCTTTGAGACAGGGAACCTGCAGGTAGTCTCAATTAGTTGAGGAATTCAGTCCTTCAGCTACAAGGAGCTAACTCTGCCAACAACTGTGTCAGCTCAGAAGAGGACCCCAAACTCCAGGTGACAGAGCAATTCAACTTGATTACACCACCATAAGACCCTGACCCATGGAAACTTGTAGATAAAAAACTGATGTTTTAAGCTGCTAAGTGCCCACAATTTATTATATAGCAATAGAGAGCTAACATACAGCCATGAGAATCATGCTACATGAAATAAGGGTAAACATACTAGATAAATTTAAGTAGAAAAGTGAAACTATAAAAAGAACCAAATGCAAATTTAGAACTGAGTAATATGAGATCAGAAAAACTTAAAACTACTGGATGAGCTTAATGATAAAATAGAAATGGAAATGACAGAGAAAAAGAAAATTTTCAGATAGATCAGTAGGAATTATCTAGTAAGATTAATAGAAGGGAAAAATACAGAGAAAGTGAAAAATGATGAGAGACTTATAGAATAACATCAAATATTTTTTATTTCTTTTTTATTTGACTTAGAAACAAGATTGTTTTACATGTCAATCCCAGTTTCCTCTCCCTCCCTTCCTCCCCTACCACCCCCCCGAAATAAAACCCTACCTATCACATATCCTTTCTGCTCCCCAGGGAGGGTGAGGCCTTTAATAGGGCATCATCAGAGTCTGTCATATCCTTTGGGATACGGCCTGTGTGTCTTGGCTCAGGGAGTATCCCTGTATGTGGATTGGGCTCCAAAAGTCCACACCTATGCTAGGGATAGGTACTGAACTATGACAGGAGGTCCTGTAGATTTCCGAGGTCTCCTCACTGAAACCCACATTCCTGGGGTCTGGATCAGTCCCATGCTGGTATCCCATCTATCAGTCTGGGGATCCGTTGTTCAAGTCAGCTGTTTCTGTGGGTTTCACCAGCCTGGTCTGGACCTCTTTGCCCATTACTCATTCCTCTCTGCAACTGGATTCCAGTTCAGTTCAGTGAGTAGTTGTTGGTGTCTGCTTCTACTTCCACCAGCTGCTGGATGAAGGCTATAGGGACATCAAATATTTTAACATTTGTGTGCAAAGAGGAGAGAGAAATGACTATAGAAAATATATCTATATTCCATTGTATAACTTTAGCTTCTGTGTCAAAAATCAGGTGTTCGTAGGTATGTGGGTTAATATCAGGGTTTCCAATTTGATTCCATTGGTCTACCTGTCTATTTTTGTGCCAATACCAAGCTGTTTTAAGGACTATAGCTCTGTACTACAGCTTGAAGTCAGGGATGGTGATGCCTCTAGAAGTTCTTTTATTGTAGGGGTTTTTGGGCTATCCTGGGTCTTTTGTTTCTCCATATAAAGTTGAGTATTGTTCTTTCAAGGTCTGTGAAGAATTGTGCCAGTATTTTGATGGGGATTGTATTGAATCTGTAGATTGCTTTTGGTAAGATTGCCATTTTTACTATGTTTATCCAAGAGCAAGGGAGATCTTTCCATTTTCTGGTGTCTTCCTTAATTTCTTTCTTTAAAGACTCAGTTCTTGCTATACAGGTCTTTCACTTGTTTGGTTAGTGTTACCAATGGTGCTGGCATAAATGGATGCTGGCATGTAGAAGACTGCAGATAGATCCATGTCTATCGCCATGCACAAAACTTAAGTTCAAATCCAGCCACACTGAACCTATTAGAAGAGAAAGTGGGAAGTACCCTTGCACGAATTGGTTCAGGAGATAGCTTCCTGAACATAACACCATTAGCACAGACACTAAGATCAACAATTAATAAATGGGACCTCCTGAAACCGAGAAGCTTCTGTAAGGCAGAGGACACAGTCAAAAAGACAAAATGGCAGCCCACACAATGGGAAAAGATATTCACTAAACCCACATTCCACAGAGGACTGACAAGATCTCCTGAGCTTATTGCCATTATCTTACTTGGTGTTTTTTCAAGATTCTCATGTTTAGATCAATGGGTTCTGTTGTTTTTTGTTTGTTTTGTTTTCTAAGTCTGATATTTTTCTGTTTATTATTTATTCTAATTTTTCTTTCTTTTTTCTTTCCTTTTGGTATTCTTTTATTTAAATGTTGATTTGCTTAATGGCGTCCAGAATTTCTCTGAGACTCTATTTTCTTTTTATTCCCTGTTCTTTCAATTTCCATAATCTTCAATTGCATAATCTGCTGATGTCCCATGCTTGATAATTCTTTATTCTGTCAGATCTATTGTTGAGACTCCCTTGCTTTAGATTTAGAAAATAAAATTATATTACATACATCTAATAATTATATATTAGCACAATTTCTATTTTACTGAGATTAAATGTTTTAAGAGACATTATTACAATAGCTGCCTTTACTTCCTTATCTGTTACTGCCTTCAGCTTTTAAAAACATGCTTATATCTTCTTTACATATTTTGCCATGTCCATTATCTTTGCCTTATCTTGTCTATGTAAGTATTATAGCTCTGAACCCGGCGTTGGTGGCGCACGCCTTTAATCCCAACACTCAGGAGGCAGAGGCAGGCGGATCTCTGTGAATTTGAGACCAGCCTGGTCTACAAGAGCTAGTTCCAGGACAGCCTCCAAAGCCACAGAGAAACCCTGTCTCGAAAAACCAAAAAAAAAAAAAGTATTATAGCTCTGATAGGAGGTTATTCTGGCAGTCAGAAGCCAATGAAGTGTTACAGAAGTATTACAGCTCTGTTCCAGCCATGGTTTCTCTAACAAAGTGTTATAGTCCTTGCTCTGGGAAAGGTTTCCCTAATGCAAGTGTAACAACTCTGTTCCAGCAGGGGAGAGTTTGCCCGGCAAGGTTGTTACAGCTCTGCTCTGGAGAAGTGTTATAGCTTTGCTCAGCTCCCTGTGAGTATGACAACTCTACTCCAGCAAAGGAAAGTTAAAGGAATTAGATATGGCATGTTTTAGTGTGGTTTTGTTTGTAATTATGTTGTTTTCTTTTTTTAAAGTTTTTTTTTGCCTTTGTCTCCTTGTATGAATCAACTGCTCTATTTTATTTTATTTTCTGTTTTCTTCCTTGATGCAATTCAATTTGAATGGTTTCCATTGCCTATTCTTTAGGTTTGCTGATCTGTATAGATTGTGATTTGGAGGGAGCTGCAAGCGTATGTTCTTGTTTTTAATTGTCTAGAGTCGTTTTTGTCATAATAAATTGGGGAAATGTGTTGGAGTCTAGGAGGTAATAGTGCCTTAAGTACTACATGTTGAAATTGTACTAAACATTTTTAGTAGACATTTTTAAAGAAATGCCTTTTCATTGTTGTATGTTCTTGGAATTATTTCATGGTACCTTTCTCTCTCTCTCTCTCTCTCTCTCTCTCTCTCTCTCTCTCTCTCTCTGTATGTGTGTGTTCTATATGCACATATATGTGTGGGTATACTGATCATGTATATGGAGGCTAGGTTTTTTGTCAGCTTGATACAAGCTAGTCATCTGGGAAGACAGAAATTCAATTTTTTAAAAAAAAATATGCCTCCATCCGATTGGTTTGTAGGCAAGTCTGACGACCTGACTACGCCAGGTTCCTGCCCTGTCTGTGCTCCTGCCATGCTTGAGTTCCTGCCCTGATTTCTCCTCATGTCCGATTGTACGGTGTAAACTAAAACAAACCCTTCTTTTTTCTATGTTGATTCTGGCTATGATGTTTATCACAGGAATGGAAAGCAAATTAGGATACTCTTCGCCTTTTTTTTCTTGAGGTAGGCTCTCTTACTGAACCTGAAAATCCAATTTTGGCTGAGCTGCGTGGCTAGTGAACACCCAAGAGCTGTCTGTCTCCTACTTCTCAGTAGCAGGGTTATAGGTACACTTGGCCATGCTCCGCTCCATGTGTGCTGAAGATTTGGCTTTATCAGCAAGCATTCTTACAAACCAGTCATCTTCCCAGGCCCAGATCTTTTGTTATTTTAAACAATTACTGCTTTTTATATTTTTCATTAGCTGGAGTTGTTTAACTGGGTTGAGAGTGTCCAGTGATGCATGCTATTATCCTTGAAGTCATTCCTTCTATACTTTTTTCTGAAAATTCCCTTTTTTCAACTTTGGGGAGCTCCTGCTCATGCATATACAGATTGAATGATCAGCCAATTACTAATAGAGAATCTACCACCCCCAATAATCACTGGAGTTCTTATCCTGTGGCTCTCTTATTCACAATTTCAAAACTCATTGACCAGTGGCAACAACAGTGTATCTCTTAAATTTCGTGAAGCCATTGGTTCTCTATTTGAGTTCCTTCTTGCCTGTGGCTTGAAAAGTGCCTGCATGTCATAAACTGGAACAATAATTTGCTTCACCTTTTCTTAGGAATTACAGTTTTGGGCAGCTTGTCTAATATCTGAAAGAAAAAATTTTCTAGGCTTTTAGTTGTTTAAGGAATATTGATCTGGTCCCTTTTACTACATTTAGCTGGAAATAAGATTCTTAGGCCAATGTTTTCCTCCTTTTATTTTTCTTGAGTAAGAGCTGAGACTCTCATTTTGAATTACGTCTGTCCAGTAGTTAAGGCAGTCACTCTATTCTTCTGTGCCTCATCATTGCCCTCTGTGGAATAGAGATAGTAACTATCTTACCCTTATAGTGTTATTAAGATAATTGAGTTAATGTATGTAAATTGTTTATGAAATATTATACTTAAGCTGAAATAAGTTTTAAACTCTACTACCCTCAAACTTTCATTATTATTAACACTTATACAACTGTCTTTATTTCCTATATATCATTTTGGAAATTGTCTAAGGTATCACTTGTGAAATGTATATACAAGTTGACTGGATCATAATATTTAGTGGTTACTTCTAGATATTATAGTATACCAGTTGTTTTTTGTATGTATGAACTAGTATATGTATATATTTGTATGTATAGACAAACTTTAGTATGGTAGACTTAGAGAGTTGAAAAGATTATATATGTTGATTTACTTTGCATATGAACATATTTATACCCATAGTCAATACATTGGTGAAAAATTCATAACAAGACATTTTTATATTTTCATGAAATATTCTTTGTGTAATAACAAAACATAATTAGTTTTTTGTTACACATTTCCTTCTTGGCCCAAGTAAAAAATTGTTCTAGCAATTCTGTACAATTATCTGGTTTTAAAATTTGAGGGTCAGGCATTGTGATGCATGCTTATAATTTTAGTACTTGGAAGGCTGAGGCAAGCATCGTAAGTTCAAGGCTATCCTGTAGTATACAATGAGACCATATCTTTTAAAAATTGAGATAAACCTAAATAATTGACCACATGGATTTCTAGCATAGTGTAATCCAAGTAGGTAGAAGGGTCCAATAACCAAACATTAGCAGAATAACCATGTCGTGTTTCTATTTTATAAAGATCTGGAAATAGTTAAGGTGGCTGCTTTTAGAAATATGTTGCATTTCCATCTGGTCTAAATTAATGAAATTAAATGTTATGCTATGAGAGATGGAGATTCCAGATTTAGAGACTGTTATATAATGTTCCCAGAATCTTCCTTTGGTAATATAAGAGAAACTTATTTACTTATCAGGACATGGGTGATATGGTATAAGTAATTTCTGATGAAAATACTGGACTTTTTTGTGACTTGGACACCTTGCTTTTTAGAGAATAATTCATTGGTGTTTAAATATAAAATTTTCGTCAGCATGACAGGATGCTATAGTAAAACTGATAAAATAGTATTGGTCATGTATGTGCCAAGGATTGTGTTAAATCATTCGTGTACATGTTATACCTCCAGATCCTCAAAGAAACAGATTTGGAACTGAACAATGGCTCAGTGGTTAAGTGTATGTACTGTTCTTCACAGGACCCCAGATCTGTTCCCAGCACCCACATCAGGTAGCCCACAGCTGTCTGTAACTCCAGCTTCAGGGGATCCTACACCCTCTTCTAGAATCTTTGGTCACTACACTCAGATGTAGAAAGTGACATAAAGACATATGCATATACTTATAATTAAAATAAAATTAAAAAGAAACATTTTGATGTAGGTGTTATACTCCAATTTTATAGAAGAAGAAATTGAGGTTCAGAAAGTATAACATCCAAGATTACGAAACAACTCAGTGGCAGATTTGGAATTCTGACCCAGTGTCTTACTGGTGTCCTATTTAAAGAACCTTATCATTAGAATTAGTATTAAGATCTTTGCTCATACCACTGCTACCTAATGATAGTTCTAGCATATAAATTGTTAAAGGCATTGTTATAAAGATAATACAGTGTACTTTTATACCCAGAAGATTACCAGGGGGAGTAAGTAATTAAAGATTGCATGTCAGATAAGACTTTGGTGAAAGTTTAACAGCCACCAGGTGGTCTTAGAGAAAAGAGATGTTTTTAACACTCAGCAGAAAGTGCAAAAAGTTACTGTGGTTTTGAATTGTAAGAATTGGTAAGAGGAGGATAGTTGCTAGGTTCCTGTAGGATTTTGTTTTGATTATAAGTAGAGGTTATCATTCCTATTTTCAGATAAAAAATTTGTATGTGTAATACTTTACTTAAGGGAACAAGCTTGTATTCATTGTCAGTCATCCCCCAGGTTGACCTTCCTTTTACCATACCCCAGTTGTTTTCTGTCAAGTATGATCCTGGTAGCACTATCCCTGTTAATAACTCCTTTTCCTCGTAGCCTTTTGATTTCTGGCTTCATTTTCAGTGGTTATAGAAAAGAAATATTTCTTCAACATGTAAAAATTTTCATTGAAGTGTAGCATGGGGTTCTGCAGACTATATTTAATCCATCTGAAGTCAGTGAAGGACAGGATTGAATAAGTTTGAAAAATTTTCATGTTCTAATTAGCATATCCAGTGCCCTTGCTTAACCAACTAAAGATAACACTCATCATCACATAGTGATCACAAGTTCCAATGGGTAGCTATATTTTTTATTGATAAAACCCAAAGAATGGTCAATTTAGCTACAAGTTTATACTTTCAAAAATGAGCTAATTTGAGGGAAATGGGATGAAAGAGAATTCACTGGAAAGAATAGTTGTTATTGTGGTGATGGGGAATTGGTGAGCTGGATAGATTGATGGATTCTGCTTCCTCCCTTCCATTAACTAACCTTTAATGACAGCTACCACAAAGGAAACTAAGTAAATAAGGAAGTAAATACATGGTTTTGCACTCCAAAAATCCTTTTACTCTAGCTGTTTGGTACATCAAAGCAGCCTCCTTTTTTCTCATTAAGAAGAAGAGACCCTTTAGTATTTTACAAATAAATGTTTCACTAATGGAATTGACTTATAAGTGTTCCAAAATATTGAGTGCCCAGAAACATTCTGTCATAAAAAGCTTAATGGTAAAATATGAAGATCCTCTACTCTTCTTTATCTCTCTCTTACTCCTTTTCTTTCAGCTGCTTCTACTTCTCCCTTCCTCTCCCATGCCCCTCTTATTTTCCGATTTTCTTACTTATTCTCCATTGTGTTCTCATTTTCTGCCCCTCTCCCCCATTTCATCTCTGTTTACATTATAACTGCTGCTCCATTATGTGAGCAATAATAGTCATGTTTGCTTCAGGTTGCCATGGAAATATTGCAAGTAGGCCTTTAAAGTAACTGGTCTGCTCTATTAATGAATCACACCTAGATCGTCTAAGGATAATAATATAGGAAAAACCTGCATAAAGATTAGGTCTCAGAACTCTGAACTCCAGTTTATTTTCTCCTCCAGATAGAGTTTCCTTCCATTGTATCTTTTAAAAGATCTGTGTACGATTTTATTAATATGTGATTTCTTTAGACTTTTATTTCATTTCACCACAGAACAGTGACTTCCTGTAGTTTCCTTTTCAGAGCGGGGGGGGGGGGGTTTATAAACTGAAATCTTAGACAAATGAAACTTGGCTTGGTGTAGAGATAAAAGTGTTTTAGAGTAGGAAAGAGTTGTTAACTCTCAAAAGGGCATGAAGAAGTCAGGAAGCAGTGCAGGCTGTGTGTGTGTGTGTGTGTGTGTGTGTGTGTGTGTGTGTGTGTGTGTGTGCCTGCCCAACCTGTGTCTCCAAAATAAGAAGAACACAGTTGAAGGGAAGCTTCAGTCTCTGGGTGATGAGAAGTAGGCAAGTTTCTTTTTTTCTGGGGATGGAACAAAGGAAACACTAGATAATGTAGGAAATAGTGTGAGAAGGAACATAATATGCAGAAGAGCAACCTTAGGAAGGCCCAAATGTCATTTAAAGGTCTGTTTCTATGGCACCATGATAAATGGCCATTTCCTTCCTTCTCCCAAAGAGATTTTGAGGTTTTTTTATTATTTGAGATACAGTTGTGAATAGATCTAATCTCTTCCTTCCTAGAGATTAGTTGTAGGTGGGGTGGGGTGCATGAGTGTGTGTGTGTGTGTGTGTGTGTGTGTGTGTGTGTGTGTGTGTGTGTGTGCTCGTGCGCACTCTCAAGTTTCTGTGTGTAGGTAACAAATGTCAAAGATAGCAAAAGGCCTGTGAGATAAAGAAGAAAACAAATAGGACAGTGATAACAAAAGGTAATTAAAATGGAAAGACATCCTCTTTACTAATATTTAAAGTGAGACTTACAGAAAAATTTGTCCACAGTTAGAGCCCTAAGAAAAACTGTTTCAGAAAGAGAAAAGGGCAATTTCAAAAGCCCTCTAATAGGAAGTTCTTAGCCTTTATTAGGAACCAAGAATAAGTGTGGGTAGTGTGAAACATTGACAGAATACAGATCATATTGAATAAGATTTATAGTCCATGGTAAGGAATGAGTATTTTATTCTAGATCTAGTAGGAAACAATTGGAGGATTTTGTGTAAGCACATAATCAATTAGATGAGACTTTAACAAGATTAGGTTCTACAGAATGGACAATTGATACAAAGAGGTCCAATATTGAAGCAGAAAGACTAGGAAGCCGTTGCTTTTATTCAAGCCTGAGATGATGTCTTCAATCAGGATGATAGCAAAGGAGATAGGGAGAAGTAGAAGGATTTTGATTATAGTTTGAAGAAGTTAAGAGGAATTGCTGATGGATTAAGTGTGGTGGCATCAGAAAGGAAAAGTTTAGGATCTCTTTTCTTTTTAGCTTTGGTAACTGGGTAGGTCAAAATAGAGTGTGGGAAGAATGCTCCTTGTATTAGAAGGAAGAGCAATGGTTTGGAAAAATAAAAGCCCACATGAGACTGGCAGAGCTCTGGAATTGATAGGCTGACAATAGTCAGTTCAGGAGCTGCTGAATGCAAGAGAAGTAGCAATCTGGAACAGACTAAAGTTAGGAAAGTTGCTCAGCTGACTCGACTCCTGTGGTTCTGGTAGCAGTTAGTAAGTGCAGAAGAAATACTTTCTGGAAAAGGAGAGAAATGGAAAACCTGGTTTTCTAGGATTGGGGTCAGAGAGGGTTTGATATTCCTAGTACCTTCATTGTGACTCAAATCCTTTTGACCTCAGAATCATAGGATCCAGATTAAACGTGTAGTAGAAAACTTTTGGGAAATAAGAATCACATTATTCTGCTTATAAAGTAATGGCTGCTTAGATAAAGGAATGAATGTAAGATGATTTGCACAGTACTAGTCTCCTCAGCAATGACCCCAGGAGTTTGCAGAGTTTTTACTACTAAGTCTCAAATGGTCTGTCATGCAATATGTTGTAAATAGTCATCATGTAAGCAAAGTTAGGATGTTTGCCACCTGTTTGTTTGCTTTAAAAGAACTATAACATCAATATTGTACATTTTTAGAAGAAAGCAAGACATCATTAAAATAATTGGTAAAACATCCCTCATTGTTTACTTTCTTTTTTGTGAAGATGGCATAGCATGATTACTAAAACTATGGACTCTTGATATATCTGAGTTCTAATCTCTGCTCTACCAAATAAGCTTTTCTTATCTGTAAAATGAAGCTAACTTATCTACCTCCTAAGGTTGTTTTGCTAATGAAATGTGTTGACATTTATAAACTTCTTAGAGTGGTATCCATGTGTTTGATAAATAAGTTTTTTTTAAAAAGTATTTAGATAGGAAGCTAATCAAAGAATATATGACTGGCCCAGAATTCAGGTTCACTGGGTTGGGTCAGCAAGACAGAGAATTGGCTGGGAGTTGAACACAGGTTTAGAATAGCCAGAAACAGAACTCGAGTAGAACTGGGATACTTATTATGACTTGATCAGTATCCTGCTGGCTTCAGGAAGGGAACTGATACAGACTCACATCTCATGCACAAATGAAGAATCCTTAGATTCTCTAAGAAAGCTAAATTATATACAAGTTGTTAAATAGCTCCCTCTCGACATAAAACTCAATAGGATATTCTTTCTTTTTATTTAAATTCTTTAATTACTACTCATATTTACATATCCATTCCCCTCATTCCCTTGCTCTCCCATCCTCCCATGTTCCCCACCAATTCCCCAACTCCTCCCCAGGGATAGTTAGGCCATCCATGGGGGACCATCAAAGTCCATCATATCATTTGTGGAGGGCCTAGGCCCTCCTTGCTCTATCTGGGATGCAATAGTATCCCTCCATAGGGAATGGGCTCCCAAAGTCCATTTGTGCTCTAGAGATAAACACTGGCTCCACTGTTAGAGGTCCCATAGACTGTCTTGGCCTCCTAGCTGGCACCCACATTCAGAGGGCTTGGTTTGGTTCAATGCTGTTTCCCCAGTTTTATGACTAGGGTCTCCATGCTCTCAGTAGGTCAGGTCAAGTGTATTTGCAGGTTTCTCCAGCACAGTCTTGGTTCCTTTGCTCATCCCTTCTCACTATCCTCAACTGGATTCCAGGAATATGGTTCAGTGCTTAGCTTTGGGTGCCTGTTTCTCCTTCGAACAGCTACTGGATTAAGGCTCTAGGAATGGTAACCAAGGTAGACATCAATCTCATTATAGGGGAAGGGCATCAATGGCATCCTCTCCACCACTGCCTGGATTCTTAGTTGGGGTCATCCCTGTGAATCCCCTAACATTTCCCCTGTGCCAGACCTCTCTCCAAACCTGTACTGTCTCCCTCTATCAGGGCATCTCCTTTCTTGCAGGATATTGTTTCTTAAAAGCACTATTTTTCCAAAGATGGATATGACTGTCAGTGTGTCCTTATGGAAACTATTCCTCACTAAGGCTTCTTTTTGTCAGGAAAAGTCATAAATCAGGTGGAGAGCCCTTGATTCAAAAGAATTGAAGAAGTTCTAAAAATCTCTGTCTTAGTTAATCATTGTTATAAAAAACATGGCCCTGAACTCTTTTTTGAACCCATCATGTATATTGTTTCCTTTTAAAACCAGGGCATTTCTTTTACCTCCTCTTCTTACTTCAAATACCCCCATCCAAAAGATCAATGATTGTATTTTTACATATTAGATGAACTAACAAGTGCTGCTTTATGAGCATCAGATGGCAAACGTCAGCATCTGTTGATGAATCAGGTTAGTAATTATAACTGACTGGTTTATCTTATCCCATCTGTGCAGTACAGAAGAACTGAGGCCATTTTTAAAGTTATAGGACCATATAGGTTTGTAGTGGTCTCATCTATCTTCCTCCCTCTGGGCTTACCTTTATGTAAACATTTCTAGAAAGATGAATGACTCATTTTTAAAGGGCCTTTGAGAATTATATTTTGTAACCGTCTTTCTAAGTCATTCCTATGTTGAGAACTTTCACAGTTAAGACATTATGCCTTTTATTCAAGTAAAATCTCATTACACAAATATCTTTTTCTCAAATGCTCCATAGACATGGTGCTTTGTTGCACTGAGTACAATGGACTACATTACTACATATAAACCTATTCAAGTATTCAAGCAGATTTTTTTTCTGCCCGTGATTGTGTATCAACTAGGTTATAAGACATATATCTGAGAGAGAAAGAGAGAGACAGACAGAGAGACAGAGACAGAGACACAGAGACAGAAACACAGAGACAGAGAGAGACAGAGAGAGTTGTGAGAGGAAAATGAATAAAAAGTTTGGAGGAGGTATCAGAAGTTTATTTTATAACCTTTGTTTTGTTTGGGCTGATTTATTGTTGACAGTAAGTTCTCTTGCTTTTGGGGCCCATGGGTATGTAATTAAAAAGTATACTCAAGTTTAACATGTCTTTAATCCCAATGCTTGGAAAACTGAGAATGATCACTGTGAGATCAAGGGCAGCCCGGACATTACACAGAAAGACTCTGTCTCAAAAAGTCAAACAACACACACACACACACACACACACACACACACACACACACACACACACACAGACTGTGCTATAATTCTGAACTGCCATGCAGAATATGCCCATTGATGCAATGATGGCATGAATGTCTTGAGAGTAACAAACCACATCATAATTATAATTATATGTGAAGATCCCTCCCCAAGATGTAATATATGTATGACACTGTAAACCTGGTTGAAAACTTATGGCTACAGATGTCAAAGACACTGAGGGAGAAATTACTGCTAATATTTTGCTAAATGGACATTTAGTCAAAGTTCTTTCTAAATATGTGTTTACACCAGTAGATAAGTATTGTTCTCAGTCTTGAGAGCCACTGCAAGAGGCTCTGTGTATTGGTGCTACCCTCAGCTTTCATCAGAGAAGCTTTTTTGCAGAAAGCAATAGTTAGTACAGAGACTCATAACTGACCAAACTGCTAAGAATAATTGACTGTTTTGTCTTTTAAATATGACAGCTATGTCATCTGTTTCAACATCCATGAAACACTGCAGAAATGACTGTAAGAACTGGAGGATGGGAGGGGAGCTGTGAAATGGTGTTTTCAGGATATGACATGGGCATTTTGATCATAAACACACTAGAGCTATGGCTATCTGCACAAAAATCTGTGTGTACAACTACATGAATACACAGACACAAAAGTAGAAGGGGAAGAAAGGACTAAAATGGGATTTGATAAGAGATAATGGGGAGGTGAATGTATTCACAATACATTGTGTACATTTATGAAACTGAAATAAGTGTTTAAAACCAGAAAGGAGGATACAATGGGCAACTGACTTTTTTTATCATTTTTTAATTGAAATTAGAAACAATATTGAATTACATGACAATCCCAGTTCCCATCTCCATTCCTCCCTTCCTGCCCCCAACTAAAACCCTACCTATCACATATCCTTTCTTCTAATCTACACCTGACCCAACCTTTCTGCTCCCTCATGACCTCTGCATCCTTCCTCTTCTTCCCTTCTCATGGGCAACTGACTTTTAAGTGGGTGACAAGAAACATCATTTGAAAGCCTTTTACCTGAATTACCATAATGTAATGGCTAGCATTCTGGACTCTGAAACCTTTCTGTATATTTGAAAAATAAACAAATAAACAAAACAACAACAGCAACAAAACTGTGTGACGTGAATTGACAGTAGCACTAAATTAAGCCAGGAAAAATCCCATTGTGGAACAGGTCCATATGGTCCAACCCTAGCTGAGAAGTTTTTGGCAGTTAATGGCATCTGGGGTAGGGAGAGTAAGTTTTCTTCAATGATACAGCTCCATGCTCTAGTAGATGGCTGGTTTTATCAAAATACATTATATGTATAAATGAAAATCTCAAATAATAAAAATACATGTGTGACATTATAAAAAATGAAAAAGAAGAAACAGAGAAAAATGAGAATTGACTAATGGAAGATCAATTAGTGATACAATCATCTATATTTAACAAGAATCCCTTTTGTCTTTCTCATTATTTGAAATCTTCTGGTCCTTTTGATTTTCACATTTTTTTTCAGAGTATAGCCCAAGAAAAGGTCCGCTATGTTTCTTTGGGAACTAAAGGGGGTGCTACATATAATCTGATAATTAAAGGACGTGCTGACCCACTGTGGTTGATAAAATGTGATAGTTCACAGTTCACATCTGCTTAACTTGATTTAATTCCAAGATTGAATATTAGTTGAAATCTCTCTTCTTAAGCTAATACTGATTGCATGATCCTGAGTACTCAATATTAAGTCATCATAACCCAGTATATTTCTTTTAGGAGGTAAAAGGCTATCATCTGGTAGACATTAAGGGTCTAATGTAGTCCACATTTCTTTCTTTATAAGTAAAATATTCCAACTTCATCTCAGTAGATACTGTGATGGCTGCTTAGCAGCAACATGTTCAGATTTAACTCTGCCCTGGGGGCTACTGTAAAGCATTGTGAACAGAAAACTAAACTTTCATAATGAAGCCATTGTGGATAGTGTGTCAAGATGTCATTTTAATAATCCATATTTTAATCATCCTGATTTCACCTGTCACATCATATTTTATTTCCTATTAGGCATGCACTTCTGAGAAGCTTAGTCAGAGGCAGTGGTGATAGAATCTACACCTGTCCTAATTTGTTTGCATTGCCAGGTATTGATGGGAAAGTGGATTTAACATAGTTTGTATAAAGATCTCTGTCTGGACTCAGTCTCTGAATGGAATATGTTCTTTATCTGGGTACAGATAGAAAACTGTCAGCATCTTTTGGGTATGGAGTTTTCAAGTGATTTGTCTGTGTTTTTATTGTGTATCACTCAGAAGTAGAGTTTATATTTAAATTTATACTGAGATGCTCCAGTGCAGTAGATTGTTAAGAGACAAGGAAGAAAGAGCTGGCATCTTCTGAAGTCCTTGGAAAGAACAAGTTGAACAATCAGAATTTATAGATTGCCATTGTGTGCTTCCTTTTCTCTCTTATGTTGCTCTCATTTGAACCTTTTTAAAACTGTTACTTGGACCTGGGAACAATATTTGCAATTAGAAAATGCTTTCAAAGCACAAGTCTAACTTTAAAGTTGGCAAGTTCGCTTTTTAAAAAAAATGTTAAACACAAACACAAATCAGATAGTCCTCACATCTTTTCTTTCCATATGGACACTTATGAAACCAGTTGCTGAGGTTAGGGACTATGCATCACACTTGAAGAATCCTGGGTCTACATCAGAAAGTATGCCTTGTCTGATCTGGTTAGCTTCTAATTCATTTTGATCTTTAAAGTAACTGAGTTCCTAAATGTTTGCATTCATGGCAGAATGGGTTTTATTATTTACTAACTATCTATATCTTAAGGTTCTTTGCCTGTTTGCTCTGGGGAAATCAATGGCTTTACTTTTTAAAACCAGAATTCTTTCCCAGTAGAGCATGGTAACTGATGATAGCTAGGATATGCTCAATTCCAAGTGGAACAGGGTTGCTTTTCTGTAAAACTGGAGGAGAAAGATAATCTGTAGATTAGCTTGAAAGAAAATAGCTTTGTGTTACACTTTTAGAGAAGCATCTTGAAGGGTATTTAATTTGATATTCTTATCTGTAAGAAATACAGCAGGATGAAGCATGTACACTCAGATGTGTAGCTGACAATACTCCTGAAAACAGAAAGTGCTATTTTTTACTTTTAAAAATATGCAGGAAGACCCCAAAATTATTCAGGGAAAGAAAAATGATGCTGAATTGAAGTTACATGACTCAATAGATAATTCTGGTGCAACTCAGGAAGAACTGTATTAGTGATAGTCTGGAAGCATACACAGTGCTTTACAATACGTTGATGGCACTAAACAAAAGAGAAAATCCTTTCCATGAAGAGCGTACAGTCTAAAGACACAAGTTGATAGTTACAATGTAGAGTGAGAATAATGTGTGATCCCCATAGTGGGTGGCCGTCATAGCTGAAATACTTCAAAAATAAAATGAGGGTTAAAGAGGGAGTTGAGGGGGAATAGAAGCTTATTCTTTTGATATTGGTGAATGGGGATAAGGAAGTGAGGGTTGGACAATGTGTCTGAAAAGAGGCTCAGCATAAGAATAGGTAAAATGATGAGACTGATGACACTATAGAGCTTGGAGGTTTAGCAAACAAGAGAAAATTCCAGGAGAGGAGAATTGAGACATTCTTTAAACATTCTATAATAAGGCTCTGTATTACAGCAAATACCACATCTTTAAAGATCCAGATTTGGAGAATGCACCTTGCAACAGCTTTCTGCCAGTATTGGCTTTTGATAGTAGAAGGAACAATGTAGCATGTGCTTCATATGCAGTAAACCATTATAAATGCACATATATCACCATAATATTTTGCTTAACCTTGACTTTATTAAATTTTAGTTGGTTTAATATTTTAGGTCAAATGATTCTCAGCAGAATGTCCCCTTTCAGAGATGTTCTCCAGAGTTAATCTGCTATTATAAATGTTTCATTTGTTTCCATGTTGTTAGCTCATTATAAATTCTCATCATGAGTATCACAGAGCTCACTGTGTCTTTGAACTAACATACGTACATCTTCACATCAGTCAAGTTCCTCATCCTCCTCATCCCCCCTTACTTGCTTCTAACCTCCTTTATACCTCTGCATTCATGTGTCATGCATTTTCTTTGATGTAACAATATTGTTATTTTTAGGATTTAGTATCTTTTTAATTTTAATTAGAAAGAAGATTAGTTTACATGTCAAACCTGGGTCCCTCTCCCTCCCCTCCTCCCCTGCTCCCAGCAACTAACACCTTACTTATCCCATACCCTATCGGTTCCTCAGGGAGCGTGAGGCCTTCTGTAGGGGGTCTTTCAGAGTCTGTCATATCCTTTGGGATAGGGCCTAGGCCCACCCCCTTGTGTCTAGGCTCAGGGAGTATCCCTCTATGTGAAATGGGCTCCCAAAGTCCATTCCTATGCTAAGGATAAGTACTGATCCACTACAAGGGGCCCCATAGATACCTGAGGTCTCCTCACTGACACCCACATTCAGGGTGTCTGGATCAGTCCCGTGCTGGTTTCCCAGCTATCAGTCTGGGAAACAAGAGCTCTCCCTTGTTCAGGTCAGCTGTTTCTGTGGGTTTCACCAGCCTGGTGTGGACCCCTTTGCTCATCAGTCCTCCTTCTCTGAAACTGGATTTCAGTTCAGTTCAAGGTTTAGCTGTGGGTGTCTGCTTCTACTTCCACCAGCTGCTGGATGAAGGCTATAGGATGGCATATAAGTTAGTCATCAATCTCATTATCAGGGGAGGGCATTTAAGGTAGCCTCTCCTCTGTTGCTTAGATTGTTAGTTGGTGTCATCTTTGTAGCTCTCCAGACATTTCCCTAGTGCCTGATTTCTCTTTAAACCTATAATGTCTCCCTCTATTACAGTATCTCTTACCTTGCTCTCTTCTGTTCTTCCCCCAACTCAACCTCCCTGCCCCATCATGTCCTCCTCACCCTCCCTCTTCTCCCCTTTGCATTCTCCTAGTTCCCGCTCCCCTCCCTCTATGCTCCCAATTTGCTCAGGAGATCTTGTCCCTTTCCCCTTCTCCAGAAGACCATGTATGTCTCTCTTAGGGTCCTCCTTGTTTACTAGCTTCTGTGATGGTGTGGATTGCAGGCTGGTAATCCTTTACTCTATGTCTAAAATACACATATGAGTGAGTACATACCATGTTTGTATTTTTGTGACTGGGTTACCTCACAGAGAATGGTTTCTTCTAGTTCCATCTATTTGCCTGCGAATTTCAAGATCCCATTTTTTTCCCACTGATTAGTACTCCATTGTATAAATGTACCACATTTTCTCTATCCATTCTTCAGTTGAGGGCCATCTAGGTTGCTTCCAGTTTCTGGCTATTACAAATAAGGCTGCTATGAACATAGTTGAACAGATGTCCTTGTTGTATGAATGTGCTTCTTTTGGGTATATGCCTAAGAGTGGAATTGCTGGATCTTGTGGTAGACTCATTCCCATTTTCCTGAGGAGTCACCATACTGACTACCAAAGTGGCTGTACAAGTTGGCACTCCCACCAACAGTGGAGGAGTGTTCCCCTTTCTCCACATCCTCTCAAGCATAAACTGTCATTGGTGTTATTGATTTTAGCCATTCTGACAGTTGTAAGGTGGTTTCTCAGAGTTGTTTTGATTTGCATTTCCCTGATGGGAAAGGATGTTGAACACTTTCTTGTGTGTCTTTCAGTCATTTTAGATTCCTCTATTGAGAACTGTCTATTTAGTTCTGTACCCCGGTTTTTAATTGGATTATTTGGGGTTTTGGAGACTAGCTTCTTGAGTTCTTTGTAAATTTTGGAGATAAGCCCTCTGTCGGATGTGGGGTTGGTGAATATTTTTTCCCAATCTATGAGCTGTCGTTTTGTCTTGTTGACTGTGTCCTTACAGAAGCTTCTTAGTTTCAGGAGGTTCCATTTATTAATTGTTAATCTCAGTGTCTGTGCTACTGGTGTAATGTTCAGGAAGCAGTTTCCTGTACCAATTCGTGCAAGGGTATTTCCTACTTTCTCTTCTAATAAGTTCAATGTGGCCGGGTTTATGTTGAGGTCTTTGATCCATTTGGACTTAAGTTTCATGCATGGTGATAGACATGGATCTATTTGCAGTTTTCTACATTCCAGCATCCAGTTATGCCAGCACCATTTGTTGAAGATGCTTTCTTTATTCCATTGTATAGCTTTAGCTTCTTTGTCAAAAATCAGGTGTTTGTCTACACAGAGAAACCCTGTCTTGAAAAAAAAATCAGGTGTTCGTAGGTGTGTGGGTTAATATTGGGGTTTTCAATTTGATTCCATTGGTCTACCTGTCTATTTTTGTGCCAACACAAAGCTTTTTTCAGAACTATAGCTCTATAATAGAGCTTGAAATCAGGGACAGTGATGCCTCCGGAAGTTCTTTTATTGTACAGGATTGTTTTGGCTATCCTGGGTCTTTTGTATTTCCATATAAAGTTGAGAATTGTTTTTTCAAGATCTGTGAAAAATTGTGTTGGGATTTTGATGGGGATTGCATTGAATCTGTAGATTGCTTCTGGCAAAACTGCCATTTTTACTATGTTGATCCTACCTATCCAAGAACATGGGAAATCCTTATATATTCTGGTGTCTTCTTTAATTTCTTTCTTTAAAGAATCAAAATTCTTATGATTAAGATCTTTTACTTTTTTTGGTTAGCGTTACCCCAAGGTATTTTATGTTGTCTGTGACAATTTTTTTTTTCAAGACAGGGTTTCTCTGTGGCTTTAGAGGCTGTCTGGAACTAGCTCTTGTAGACCAGGCTGGTGTCAAACTCACAGAAATCCGCCTGCCTCTGCCTCCCGAGTGCTGGGACTAAATGCGTGTGCCACCACCGCCCGGCCTGTCTGTGGCAATTGTAAAGGGTGATGCTTCTCTGATTTCTTTCTCAGCACATTTATCATCCATATATAGTAGGGCTACTGTTTTTTTATGTTTTTTATTTGAATTAGAAACAAACTTGCTTTACAAGTCAATCCCAGTTCTCTCTCCCTCCCCTCTTCCCCTGCCACCCCCTCAACTAAAACCCTACCTATCACATATCCTTTCTGCTCCCCAGGGAGGGTGAGGCCTTCCATAGGGTGTCATCAGAGTCTAACATATCCTTTGGTATAGGGCCTAGGCCCATCCCCATGTGTCTTGGCTCAGGGAGCATCCCTCTATGTGGAATGGGCTCCCAAAGTCCACACCTATGCTATGGATAAGTACTGAACTACCACTGGAGGTCCTGTAGATTTCTGAGGTCTCCTCACTGAAACTCACGTTCATGGTGTCTGGATCAGTCCCATGCTGGTATCCCAGCTATCAGTCTGGGGACCAAGAGCTCCCCGTTGTTCAGGTCAGCTGTTTCTGTGGGTTTCACCAGTCTGGTCTGGACCTCTTTGCTCATCACTCATCCTTCTCTGCAACTGGATTCCAGTTCAGTTTAGTGATTAGTTTTGGGTGTCTGCTTCTACTTTCACGAGCTTCTGGATGAAGGCTCTAGGATGGCATATAAGTCAGTCATCAATCTCATTATCCGGAGAGGGCATTTAAGGTAGCCTCTCCTCTGTTGCTTAGATTGTTAGCTGGTGTCATCTTTGTAGCTCTCCAGACATTCCCCAGTGCCTGTAAACCTAAAATATCTCCCTCTATTATGGTATCTCCTTTCTTGTTTTCTTCTATTCTTCCCCTGACTCAATATTTCTGCTCCCTTATGTCCTCTTCACCCCTCCTCTTCTCCCCTTCTTATTCTCCTAGATTTTTTGAGTTAATCTTGTATCCTGCCACTTTGCTGAAGGTGTTTAACAGCTGTAGGAGTTTCCTGGTGGAGTTTTTCAGGTCACGTATGTAGACTATCATATCATCTGCAAATAGTGAAAGCTTGACTTTTACTTTTCCAATTTGTATCCCCTTGATCTCCTTTTTTTGTCTTATTGCTCTAGCTAGAACTTCAAGGACAATATTGAAGGGATATGGAGAGAGTGGACAGCCTTGTCTTGTTCCTGATTTTAGAGGAATAGCTTTGAGTTTCTCTCCATTTAGTTTGATGTTGGCTGTTGGTTTACTGTATATTGTTTTTATTATATACAGGTATGTTCCTGTTATCCCTGATCGCCTCAGGACCTTTTTTGATGACGTTTATGATTGTTCCTTTAAGTTTTGTGTCCTGGAGTTCATCTATCTGATTCTCATTGACAAACATTTCTATAGACCTTTTAGGTTTTTGAGAAGAGCCACTAGCTTGATGTTTCATATTGCTGGTTCTTTTATAATGAGATCTGGGCATGTGGACTTCTTTTGTTAGTGCTGAGTCTGATATGGAAGGAGTAGATTGGAGCAGAAAAGAATTTGTGCAAGAGGTTTCGGTCTAGATGTTGGAAACGTTGTGGGTGGAATGATGTCACATGGATAAATGGGACTGGGCTGCTCTACCGAATTTGCTTCCTATTCCAAGCCTTAATTGTGGGGATAGATCTGTCTGGGTGCAAAGATTAGATATGGCATGGAAGAGTACTTCAGGTAGGGAGGGTCCTGGGCAAAGCCTATTTAATTACTCTTCTCCTGTTTAGGCCCGAGAGGTTAGATTAGGCTGGTGTATTTGTTGTTGATAGATCAGATGGGTGGTGGAAAAGACATGGATTTGGAGGTCAGGGGAACTCACTGGACTAAACCCTTGAGGCAGATATGGGAATTCTGGGTCCTGGGTGAGGTGGTTGGGAGCTATGCAGAAGGAACTTGTGGGTGGTTGCCGGTAATATATGCCCTGGTGTAAGATTGGAGGTTGGCTGGGGAACAGGCATGGGTATTCAGGCTAGGCTTGGGCAAGGGATATGGGACCCTAAGAAAGCTTAAATGTTGGTTGAAGTTCAGGTGGGGATGTTCACACCAGGCCTGGGCACTAGTTGAGAGACCTGGGCTAGAGCTGGAGGGTTGCAGGAAAGGCATGAGTGGGGTGTTCAGGGATACTCACCTAGGAAGAGTATGGAGGAGAATATGGGACGTCTGGATGCTGAGTAGAGTTGTTGGAGACTGTGTAGAAGTGGCTCTTGAGTGGTAGCAGGTAGGGTGGTTAGTGGCAGAAGCCTAGTAGTTGGCTGGGGTGCAGGCAGAGGTGGTCAGACTTGGCAGGGGCAGTTGTTATGTAACCTGGGCTAGATCCCGCAGGTTGTGCAATAGGCGTGAATCAGAAGGTCAGAGGGATTCACTAGACTTGACCCTGGGAGAGGACATGGGAAGTCTGGGTACAGAGTAGAGTAGTTGAAGTAGCACGGAACAGACCTGTGGGTGGTTCCATTCTGAGTTCTCATCCTTACCTTTTGGAGCATACAACAAAGAAAATGGAGAGTAGCACATTTTTATAAAGTGCTTTTACACAACTGTCTTATTTTATCCTTGTGAAATTCCTACACGAAAAGTAGTAGTGTCCACATTTTACAATAGAAAAGTGAAGTTTAGTTGAACTGAATAATGTAATGCTATGTAACTAATAAGTAAGCATCTGCTTTCTCCCTTATGAAACTAAGGTGCTTTAACATAGAGCTATGTGTGTAATGTTACTAGAAGACAAAGTTAAGACAAGGTTACAGTTTTGTTATCCTTACGATTTTTTTCTACTTTGCTTTATAAAATTGTCGAGCTGGGAACTTTGATAAAAATGAGACTGCTTGCTTTGGTGCTAAATATCCCTGGAATACTATACTTTTAAAATTTCATATCTTCTTTTATCCTTCTTTAATCTCTTTCTCTGCTGTCAGCTGTTACAATTTGATGTATCTGGCAGCTTCCCTACTTCTAATCAGTTGTGCCCTGGGCTGGAAGCCAGATAAATATTCCTGGTGCTTTTTGGTATAATCTTAAAAAGTAACTATGCAGCAGGTGAGAACATAGGGACTCTCATCTGATAATACAAAATCTAACTCTATTATGTTTTCATTCTTTGAATACACATTTTTGCCTATTTTTTTAGGTTGTTAGCTAATTCTGAGTAGTTGAAGGTGCTAGGGAAATTACCTAGAAAGGTGAGGTATTGCTGTATTTCTTTACCACCTGTGGGTGCTTCCCTTCTGAGTTCTTATTCTTACATTTTGGAGCAAATACAACAAAGAAAATAGTGAGTAGCATATTTTTTATAATGTGCTTTTACACAACTGTCCTATTTTGTCCTTGTGAAATTCCTGCATGGGAAGTAGTAGTACCACATTTTACCATTTAAAGAAAAATCCGAGGTTTAATGATTTAATGTTACACAGATTTAATATCTGTGTAAAATATAAAACTAATAAGTGTATCTCTTTATCCTTTGAGGCAAACTCTGGCTGTATAACTCAGGCTTACTTCAAACTCACAATTCCTTGGCCTCTGCCACCTAAGTACTGAAATTACAGGTATGAGATGCCACGCTTACTTGACCCTTACTTTAAATAAATATTTACTGAGGCTAGGCAATTGGTTAACTTGATACAAAACTTGGCACCCAAACATAAGTATCTAAGTTCAGACCCCCACAACCCATGTAAAAGCCAGGAGTGGTAGTTTAGGCCTGTAGTCCCAGTGCTCAGGACACAGAGACAGGAGGATCCCTAGGGCTAGTTGGCCAGTCACTTTAGCCTGAATCTGTGAACTTAAGTATGCATCACCATACTTTACAAACAGGACACTGTGAACTTTATTCAATGGTAGGCTATTTATTGAAGGTTTGTATTGACTGTCCAATGTACTTATTTCAGAGTACTTAGTGACTATTTTTTTTCCGTTCTCCTTTGCTTGAAAAGTTGAAGACATTTCCTTTTGTCTCAATGTAACTCTTCCCAAAATAGTCACAGAAGCTTCCACACAGCCCTGTCGACCTAGGTTTACTTGCTTTTCCCTTTTTCATCTGAGAATAAGTCTTTACATAAAGATTTGTTGGCCCTCCACAAGGATAGTGTTCTTATGGTTAGCAGTGTACTCCTCATGGTAAAATCTGTGTCTCCATCTGGCTGACTGAAGCATCTTATAACACTCAGTACAGTATATACAAAAAATTCAGATGTGAGGAATGTAAACATGGGCACCCAGATCGTGTCCAAATAGAAAAGGTATTTTTCTCCAAATTTACTTCTTGAATTAATTTTTAAGGTGATGGACAATTTGTGGCTAATCAGTATATTCATTAAGCCACCTAAACCATAAAAATGAGAGAGAAGGATGCAGATTTCATACTCTGTGAAGTATGAAATTAATAAAAGTTGATGTCAATAGATGAAAACACTTGTTTTTAAATATGTTCCAGGAAAGATTGTATTCTTCATAGTGATGAGAATGCAAAGTGCTTATTTTTCATCCATGTAAGTGAAGGTAAAAGAATCAGTTTTCCTGTTACCAATTATATATGTGTCACCTAATGCAAACAAAAATGGGAATGACTTTGGAATTTCTATGTGATGTTATCATATTATGCCTCTGAATTGGTCTATAAGAAAATGTTTCAGCTTGATACTTTTTGGAACTTATGATTGATATTAAGATTTATAATATGATTGGTTGTGAGCCTACAGCAGTCAGGGTCTGAGTTGATGTCTGTGGCTTCGGTTGCAATCAAGGACTGTGTAGTTTATTTGGGTCTGATCAACTACCTGGGGCCATGTTTGTGCCTAAGTACCATGCTGCAGTTGAGGCCATACAGCTCTGAGAGGCAATACTACTATCTGGTGCCATGGTGACATATGGGCCGGGGCTGCAGCTGGGGGCATGTCTGGGTCCGTGGCCCAGAGATGGGTTGGGTTGATGTTCATTGGTCCTGTTGCCATTGAGGGCCATGTGAATTCCTAGGGTCTGAGCCGTCACTTGCAGCCTTGTTGGTGTCCAAGGGCCACACTACTGCTGGGACCATGGCAATCTGGGTGGTCTTCACTGCAGCCTGAGGCCATGGTGACATCCAGGCTTGGGCTGCTGCTCAGGACCATGTCTGGGTCTATGGCCCTACTGCAGCCAGGGTCTGTTTTAAAGTCCATGGCTCATTTTGCCATCAGGGCCCATGCAGAAGCCTGGGGTCTGGTGTGCAACTTTTGGCCTTGTTGGAATCTGAGAGCCATGTTGCAGCCGGTACACACTGATCTGACTGGCTTGTGCTGCCACCCAGGGCCATGGTGTCATATGGCCTGGGTTGCTGCCGAGGGCCATATCTGGGTCTGTGGCCTTATAGCAGTCAAGGTCTGTGTTGATGTCCATGGCTCTTGTTGTCTCTGAGGGCAATGTGGATGCCTGGGGTCAGGTCAGTCACCTGAGTCCATGTTGGTGTCTGGAGCCATGTTGCAGCCAGGGCCATGCAGATCTGAGTAGCCTGTATTATTACCCGATGCTGTAGTGACATCCAGGCCAGAGCTGCAGCTGAGGGCTATATCTGGCTCTGTGATCCTGCTACAGCCAGGATCTGTGATGTCCAAGGCTCCTGTTACCATCGAAATTCATGCGGATGCCCAAGGTCTGGGTCCATGTTGTTGTCCATGGGCCACACTGCTGCTGGGGCCATGCTGATCTGAGTGGCCTGCACTGCCACCTGGGGCAATGATGGCATCCAGACCCAGCTGATGCCAAGGACTATGTCTGGGTCCATGGTTCTGATGTGGCCAGGGTCTCTGTTGAAGTCCAAGGCTCTTTTTGTCACCAAAGGTCAAAGGGAAGCTCAGGGTTGGGGCCAAAACTTGTGGTCTTGTTGGTTCCCAGGGGGCTGTGCTGCCACCAGAGCCATCCTGATCTGAGTGGCCAGTGTTTCCACCCATAGCCAGGATGTCATCCAGGCTAGAGCTGCTGCTGAGGGCCATGTCTGTGGTCCTGCTGAAGCTGGGGTCTGTGTTGATGACTATGGACTGTGTTATCTCTGGGAGCCATAGGAACCATGTGTGATTAAATCAGAGAGCCATGCTGAGCTGGCCTCATCCTTCGCTGGCCCTGGGAAAGCTGGCTGTGTACCTTCTGGACACTGCAGCAACTGAGCTGGCCCCAACCCTCATGGGAGAGCTGCATCACCCTAGCACTCTGGAGAGATGGCACTAGCCCTCACCATGGGCAATGGAGAACTGACCTTGATATCATGGGCTGCCTCCAACCGCTTGTCTGACTCAGGTGGCCCCAGGGGCCTTGACTGACCAGATTGGCTGCCACCAAGGCCCACAACCAGACCTTGGGTTGACCCACCCTATTATTTACAGCATCTAACACCCAATGTCACTTGTGAAGGGACTGGTCCTATGGAAGGATACCCAAAGGATCTCCATGACTCCAGGCAACAGTAGGCTATCTGAGAGGAGTTTTGGTGAGGATCCACTGATGATGGTATTCCGGAAACCAGAGAGCTTGAGCCAGACAAGTGACTTGTTGAAATGAACATATGATTTGCTAGTAAGCCTGAATGGACAAAAGGGTATGCTATGTGACACAGAGACTCCCAGTGCCATCAGGACAAATGAAGAGATATTGGAGAGGTAGGAAAGATAGAGAAGTGAAGAGTGTTTTTTTGTATTTGGTTGGTTTGTTTTTTGCTTGCTTGTTTTGGTTTGGTTTGACTGTTTTTAAATTTTCTTTGGGAGGTCCTGTAGGGGTGAAGGGAGGATGGGGGAAGACTGGGATGTGATCAGAATTTGGGTGCATGATGTGAGATTCCCAAATAATGAATAAAGAAATTATGTTAAATAAATGATAATATTATTATGATTGGTAAGATACAAGTCTCAATACCCTTACATAAATCCTTTTTGGCATGAAAGCATTTTCTAGAAGTAGGTAGGACAGCCAGGCCTTGATGAGATTCAGGGATTAGTTTTCTGGGATCTCCTTATATTAATTACTTTTCTGGTTGTGATAAAATGCCATGCTAGAAGCCAGATCAAAAAAGAGGGAGTTTATTTTCACTTATGGTTCCAGAGGGAAAAGAGTCAGTCATGTTTGGAAGACATGGCAGCAAGTGGCAGGAGGAAAAATGTGAGAAATCACATATTTAGCCATTAATGTGAAACGGAGGGAGCAAAGTAAAAGTGAAGTGAAGCTATGAAGGCTCAAAGCCCACCTCCATGGCATACTTCCTCCAGCAAGCCTGCACCACCGTCTCCAAATCATACTGTCAGCCAGGGACCAAGTGTTCAAATATCTGAGCATATAAGGGGCAGTCTCATTCAAACTACCACAGCTTTTTTCTTTAGTAGTTGCCCCCCTGTTTTGCATATGACCATGTGAGTAAATAAATTTTAGGCTGACCTAAATTTTCTCAGAAAGAGAGAAATCGTGTGTGTGTGTGTGTGTGTGTGTGTGTGTGTGTGTGTGTGTGTGTGTGTGTGTCTATTATAGGAACATACGTTTAGTGGGTATTCCAATGCTTCTGATGAGATGCTTATTGGTAAGCGGAAAACGTTTTCTGAAGGGTGCAAATAGTCTGCTCTCTAAAGATAAACGGATTTGTCACTTCAGAAATATGGCAATGAAACTGAAGTGTCTGGATTGAATGGTAAATTATGAATTATGTCTATAGAATGGTGCAACTGCTCCTTTATGTGACCTCAACTCTAGCAATATAATAAAGGTAAATGACTAAACATTTAAACAGTCTCACTTACTGAATAAAAATCAGTAGCTTGATGTGTTATCTTTGGAGCTAGTCTAGAGATGCTTCACATGGTATAATGCTTGTGAGGTCAGCCCCTGATAATTGAAAGAAGTTGTGCAAATTTAACCAGAGAAGCATGGTTTGAAATTCTCTCTTTGATATATCCATTAGCCTCATTGTCCTGTGACTAAAAAGGAGATGATGATGAGTATCAAGTATATGATATAATGTAAACAAATGAGATGTAAGGTTTTAGGCTTTCAATAACGTTTCATTTGTTAACTGCATTGAACTTTCATTTAGTGAACCAAAGTAACATTGCCCAACTGGTGTCTGTTATGAGACTCTGGTATAATAAATCTTAATTGAGCATCAATAGATATAATAGGTAAAAGAATTGAGCTAGCCAAAAAGGGAAAGATGAGTGGACATTTTTGATCTGTAGAGAGGATAATGAGATGATATCTCTGCCACTACTTTATTCTGAGTACTGATATTGTAAATCAGTGATCCTTATTTAAATTTTCTTGTACCACAACAATTCCCATTTATTCCTTAATTTGGAATCCTGTGTCTTGCTGGAAATTTTTTATTAAGGAATCACATAATTAGAGAACGACAGTAAGAACAACTTTGCTTATCTTTGTTTTACTTGTTTTGGAAAAATACTGCCTAATTTCTCCCTTATCTTTCTTTATTGGTGCCATCCAACTAAATAACTTATCAGATAATCTCATGCATACTGGTTATAAAAGGATTCTTATAAATGACTAAAGCTGAAATAATTTTCTTATCTGAGAAGTACCATTCTTTGGGTCACATCTCAATCATTCTGACACCCTGTCATCTAGGGTGGCATCCCAGGATATTTATAATCTTCTTGATGGTTACTATGAAATTATCAAACCAAAATTAATTTTAAATCACTTTACATAAAATGATTTAGATGAGATCTCCAAATTAAATTGTTATATACATAGAACCATTTAACTTTTAGAAATTGAAGCTTTGGAACAATGGTTCTTAAACTATTTCATTTCTACAGGAAATAATCTATTATACTCTACAAACAACAATTATTTAGCACTAAACATTGCAAGATTCTGGGAACCTGTGGTGGCATTATATCCCTTTTATGAACAGGAAGAGAAGCTTAAGCTAAATAGACTGCTGTGTCTTGCTGTATAGCCTAGTTTGTGTTACACAGACAAAAGGCCCTACTAGATGATGAGCAGATACTAGTGCCATGGTCTTGAACTCTCCAGCCCCTAGAATCATGAGGTAAGCAAACTTGTATTCTTTATAAATTACCATGTCTTAGGTATTTTGTTACAGTAAAAGAAAATAGACTAAAACAAACAGTATATAGTTGGGGGTTTGTCACTGTTTAGTATTGTGTTTTTGTTCCCACAGTCTAGGATGTTTCTGTAGTCTATAGCATTTGTCTTAGTTAGGGTTTCTATTGTTATGACAAAACACCATGACAAAAAGCAACTTGGAGAGTAAAGAGTTTATCTTACAACTCTGAGGTCACACTCCCATCACTGATAGAAGTCAGGGCAGGAACTGGGAGGCAGGAGCTGATACAGAGGTCATGAAGGAGTGCTGCCTACTAGCTTGTTCCTCATAGCTTGATAAGCCTGCATTCTTATACATCTTTATAATACATTCTGGTCAAATTCATCTATCCACCCTCTCTTACCCTCATCCCACCCGTACAACTCTCACCTCTTTCTCACCAAGTTTCCACCTGAATTTTCTGTCTCTTTGCTGTGTTTTTATTTTTGCTTTGTTATTCACTTAGTTTAATCAAGACCACTTTTGTGAAATTGGTATGAAGTTCTCTACTGGAGCATGAGTAACTTATCAGTTGGCAATATAAATGAATGCAACAGTTTCTTCTCTAGCCACCCTACTCTGTTATTATCTCAACTAGTGGGGCCATACCGCATGAGCCCCTTCTTCATCTATGACTCAGTATCTACTGATTCAGTCTTGTGCAGACCCCATGCATGTTAAGTACAGCTGTTGTAAGTTCGCAAGTTCCAGAACCATGTCACACCCCTAAACCACTGTTCATCAGACCAACTCATCATCTTTCATCTCCTAAATTCCTTAACCCCATATTCTGTGATTTTTTTATCTGAGTCTTGCAGGGATATTATGGGTACCTTTATAAGGCAGAGCACGCAACAGCAGCAGTTCACTTTTTCTGCTTTTGAGCACCTCCAAAGGCTCTTTATTAACTGCCAACAGCCACACACACCCCCACACACACTTTCTCTCTATTTCTCTCTGTCTCTCTTTGATAAAAGTTAAAGATAGCACTAGTCTATGGTTATAAACATAAACATTTAAATGGCAGTTTAACATGTCCATTCAGCAAAATCATTAGTAATAAGTTCACACCTAGTGCTTATGGCCTTCACAGCCATGGGCATTTGACCAGGTTCATAGTACTGAACATGAGCTTTGTCCTGCTGAGTGAGCCTTAGATCTATTCAGAATAGGCATGCCACTATTGCACCAGTAGTAACTATTGCCTGGAAAGTTAATATTACAACAGGCAACTAGGCAAGGCTGTTGATGACTTTTTTCTTTAAGTTGCCTGCATGGCAACTTCCAAACACTATGAAGAAGCCTTAGTTACCTTTCTATTTCTGTGATAAAACACCACCCATGACCAAGGCAAAGGAAGCATTTATTTGGCTTACAGTTTTAGAGGGATAATAGTCAATCACCATCATGGCTGAGAAGCATGGCAGCAAGTACCAGACATGGGAACAGGAACAGTTGACAACTCATATCTCTAACCACAAGCAGAAAACACAAGAAGAGAAAGTGGACTCAATATAGTACAAGTCTTTAAGCTCTCAAAATCCATCCCTGGTGTCATACGTTCTCCAGCAAGGCCACACTTCCTAAACCTGTCCAAACAGGGCCATGAACTGGGGACCAAGAATTCAAATACTGAGAATATGTGGGTTTCTGCTATCTCATTCAAATCACTATAGAGGGATAACCAACATGAAGGGAGTCCCCAGCTCAATTCTATTATAATTTCTCTGTATTTTGTAAACCAAGTATATGGTGTCTTCCACACTAGTGTTTTACCATCCAGTTTTGTTGTGTAACCCATGACAACTTGTATAGTTTTGGGGACTCTGAAGTCTTCCTGTTCAACAGCTCCTAGGGACGTGTCCCACTTCTATCACTGGGATATTGTTTTAACAAGCTCTGACTTCTGAGAGAAACATTATCCATCCTCTGATAATACCTCTATTCAAAGTCTTTAAAATACATTTTTAATTGGAATATAAACTGGTAGGTTTCCATGTGGCTTATTCATACATACTTGTCTTTGGTTAGTCCTCTCCCTGAATTCCATCTTCCCATTCCCATCCTTGTTTAAACCTTGTCACCCCCAGTACTCTCATCCTCTGTTTCCATATCATGTGTGTACTACCTTTCTCGCCTTTCTTACGACCTCTTTTCTCCCTGACCATGACCCCTTTCTTGTTTTCAGACTCTAATAGCCTTCCAAGATAAACAAATCTAAAAACTGCAAAGCTGTGTCTCTGAGAAAGGACATATGGCATTTGACTTTTTGAACCTGTGTTACCTCATTCAATATAATTTTCCTAGTTCCAATCGTTTTCCTACAAATTCTGTTTTTATTTACAGTGGAATAAAAGCCTGTTGTATGCATTGCCACATTTTATTATTTTTGATCTGTTGGTGGATATGTAAACTGATTCCATTTACTAGAAATTGTGCATAGAGCAGCAATGACTGTAGATGTGAAAGTATCTCCATTGTAGGATATAGATTCCTTTGAGTATATGCCCAGGAATTGGTATAGCTAGATCATACAGTAGTTCTATTTCTAGGGTTTTTTTTTAAACAAACAACAACAAAAACAAAAAACCCCTCCAGGTTCATATAATTGAATGCTTACTTGCCAGGGAGTAGAACTGTTTGAGTTAGGATGTGTGGCCTTATTGAAGTAGGTGTGTCACTGGGGTTGTGCCTTGAGGTTTCCATGCCAGCCCCACCCTTCACCCCCCCCCCAAGCCTGCTGTCTGTGGATCAGGGTGTAAAGTTTTCAGCAAGTGCTTCAGCACCAAGCTTGTCCTCTTCCCACCATGATGTTCATGGACTAACCCTTTAAAAATGTAAGCAAGCCCCCAATTAAAAGCTTTCTTTATAAGAGCTGCCTTGGTCTTGGTATCTATTCACCGTGATAGTAACCCTAACTTTGACACTGATGTCCAAAGTGGTTGCACTAATTTACATTTCTACCAAAAGTGGTGAGGTAGAATCTTAAAGTAATTTCCATATGCATCTCTCTGATGGCCAAGGATGTTGAACAATTTTAAAAATATTTAGTAGCCGTTTGTATGTATTTTTTGCAAACTCTGTTCAGTTCCATAAACCATTTTAAATTGGTTAGTTTATTTACTTTGTTAATGTTTTTTAAATGTTCCTTGTACATTCTATATATTAATCCTCTGTCAGATATAAGGCTGGTGAAGATTTTCTATTGAGTTTGAAGGGTTCTATATATTTACTTACTATTTTCGTATATGTGGTTTTAGGTTTTTTCCAGGCTGTACCTTGTATTTTCATGTTTTCTTAATTTATTTTTTATACAATATATTTTGATCATGCTTAAGAATATTTTTATATAGGATGAGATTTAATTTGGATAATGTGCAATGTACTACTTGTTTTGTAAAGAGCTCATGGAATCATACAATTGATATTCTTTTGTAATTAATTTCATTTAGCATGTTTTGAAGGTTTTTATGGCAATTTTTTTAAAGCTGAAAAATCCATTGTGTGAAAAGACAATATTTGTTTTATCTATTCATATGTTGGTAGATGTGGGCTGTTTCTACCTTTGGGATATTGTTACTAATGCTGCTATGACCACAATACCCATTCATGTATGTTCTCTCTAAAGACTTTATATTTAAATATGTTTATACCTCCATATGTAGAGACATATACATATAAAGAGAGACATGGATGGATAGATAGATAAATAGATAGATAGTATCCATTTTCAATTCTTCTGGTTATATATTTAAAAGTAAAAAAATTTAAAGTATATGGAAACTATGTGTTTAGGTTTTTGAAGAGCCATGTACTGTTTCCATAAAGGCTAACATTTTACCAACATCTTTATCAACAATTCATAAAGATTCCAATTGCCCCTCACTTGTATCTAACATTCATCCATCTGCCCATCTATCATCTATGTATCTATGTATCTATCTATGTATCTATCTATGTATCTATGTATCTATCTATCTATCTATCTATCTATCTATCTATCTATCTATCACCTATCCTAATGGGTATGATGTACCATCTCATTATTGTTACCATTTGTACATGTTTTCATTTGTGTTGGCATTAGCATATATTCTCTGGAGAAATATCTAAGTCCTATGTCTATTTTTTATTTGGTGTGTGTGTGTGTGTGTGTGTGTGTGTGTGTGTGTGTGTGTATTAAGTTTAGGAATTATTTATTCCAGTTCATTTTTTAGTTCATAGGACAGTTTTTTGGAGTTGGTTCTCTCTTTCCACCTTTACAGTGGTTCTAGGAATTGAACTCAGGTCATCAGACTTTCATGACAAGTGGCTTTACTGGATAAACCATCTCACCAGATCAGTTTCCCTAATTTTTATGTGTTTTGTTTTCACTTATTTATTAAAAATCAAATTTATTCATAATACATGAAAAGTAGTATGTGTTAACATGGTTTTTGTAGTGATATATTATATACCATATATATATATATATATATATATATATAATATATATATATATTACATATTTATATCACAATGTTCAAATCAGGTTAACATAATTATTTCCTTAAACATTTATTACTTCTCTGTCATGGAAACCTTCAAAAACTTTTTTCTGGGGCTTTGAAATGTATAATTTATAATTTATTTCTAATGTCACTTTACTATGCAGTAGTTCCATAGAGCTTGCTGCTCTGATCTAACTTGTAGTCTTTTGTTTTTTGGTAATAGTCATTTTAACTGAAGTGAGGTGATAGCTTATAGTTGTTTTGATTTGCATTTACCTGATGGCTAGTGATGTTGAACACTGTTTTCGTATAGTTTTTGGTCTTTGAGAAACATGTTTAAATCTATTGTCCATTATAATCAAGGGACTTCTACGTTGTTGAATATTGGGCAATTCCTTACATATCAACCAATTGTTAATTGCATAGTTTAGAAATATTCTCCCATTCCACAAGTTGTCTCTGCATTCCTTTTAGTGTCTTCTTTGCTTTACAGAAGAATTTTAGTTTTACATAGTTCTGGTTGTTTACTTTTGCTTTTATTTCCTGATGGTTTAGGGTCTTGTTCAAAAATACCTTTTTAATTTAAGTGTCTTAAAGCATTCTTCATATGTTTTTTCTTATAGTTTTATGGTTATATGTCTTTATATTTAAATCTAATTCATTTTGAATTGCTATTTGTGATGAGACACAGAGATATAGTTTCATTCTTATGTATATGAATATCCAATCTTCCCAACACCATTTATTTGAAATACTGTCCTTTCTCAAGTGTATATTCATAACATCTTTGTTGAAAATAAGTTGGCCATATCTATCAGTCCCACTGGTTTATATGTTTGTATGCCAGTATAACAAATGCTGTTCTGATTGCTACCACAATGTAATATTATTTTAAGTGAAGGTGCACAGTGTCTCCTCCTCTTCCCTTTAATTTAAAAAAAATGACTTTGGCTTTTTTAGATTTTATTTTTGTTCTTATTTATATCGTAGGATCTTTAAGAACATTCTTTGACTAATGCTATCAGTGTTTCAATAGATATTTCATTTAGTCTTTAAATCACTTTATTTTCCAACATTTATATTTATCTAAGACATAAATGTAAAATGTCTTTTCACTCCACTTTTGTCAGTGCTGGGAATCAAATCCAGGGCCTTGTGCAGATACCCTATAACAGCCCTGGTGTTTGTTTGTTTGTTTGTTTGTTTTACTTCTTTGGGGTCCTCATCAATGTTTTTTATCAAGGTTTTATGGATTTCATTGTAGAGGTCTTTCACTTTTTTTGTTAAATTTATTCCTCCATATTTACCTTTCATAGTTGTTATGAATGTGATAGGTTTTCTCATTTGTATGTCATATTTCCCTATCAGGCTATAGCATTACTATTGACTTTGTGAATTGATCTGAAGGGTTTCCTATGTATTATCAGAAGGCTCTTTGATGAACAGAGGTTTTAGTTTTGTTGATACTGGGTATTATTTTATTCCATAAGTTGTCTGTGGCTCTGTGGGAAGCAGTTAAGTTTCAAACTTTCAAGTATTGCTTTTCAGATAGTTGCATACAGAGCAGATCTTGTTCTAGACCTAATTATCACCCACTCCCCAGGAAACACCCCATTGGGTACTCCGTTCTGTGCCTTGTGGATTATGAGTTTTTCCATTCTAATTGGCCCAGAGATGTTCTTACTGGGCACTGGGAGATCACTGGGTTCTGGTTCCTTAAGTCCTTTTACATGTTTCCTTCCCTCTAATCTGGCATTGTTCAGTTTCTTCATATGTATGTACTGGTTTCAGTACTTTTTTTTTTAAATTTCCCTTAAATTTTATTTAAGGAAATACATCAAGTTATTATTCTACTATGTCAAAATTCCCTCATTAAACCTGTGCACGCCTTCAATCCCAGCACTCAGGAGGCAGAGGCAGGTGAATCTCTGTGAGTTCGAGGCCAGCCTGATCTACAAAAGCTACACAGAGAAACCCTGTCTTGAAAAACAGAAACAACAAACAAAAACAAATCCATGGTGGTTTCAGTACTTTGTTGAATAATCAAATGGAAGCCATAACAGGTCTACAGAAATTTCTGTTTATGCTGCTTTTCTCTCCACAACTCTGTACTGTGAACTTTAAATCAACTTAATCCTCCTAGACTCTTGGTTTTGTCTCATCAACTTGAAAAGTCTGCCAACCTCCACTTCACTTGTTTTTGCCTATACAGAAGTCTGGAAGTCTTTTGTAGCAGCAAGCGGGTGCAATCACTGGACTCAGTTCATTGTTTCCAGTTCCCCACAGAGCATTCCTTTTGTTGCCCGATGTTCCAGATTTTCAAAACCCTTGTTGTCTTGTGTGTGCGCACACGTGCATGCACAGGTATATGCATGGCATTGGGCATACAGTGCTCAAGATGTTAGAGGACAGCGTGTGAAACTCTTTCCTCTCCATCCACTATGTGGGTCTTGGAGACTAAATTCAATTCATTGTGCTTGGTGGCAACTGTTCTTTCCCACTGAGCCATCTTATTATCTCTGAAAAATATTTTTTAAAAATTTGTTTAGCTTGTTCAAGGCCATTATTCTATATTGACCAGAAGTAAAGCTGTTTTGAATTAAAAGTTCAGTGTGATTTCTGATTCCAGAGATCTCTCTGAGGCTGCACAGCTTCAAACTCTTTAAGTCATTATCTTTGAAAGGTTGAATGTATAAATGTAATAGCAAGATCAATCAAACAATTGGGGTATTCTCTTTGTTCATTTTATGTAATTTATTCCTTTCCCCACTCTTCCCATTCAACTAAGTGGAAATTTTTGTCTCTCAAGCATCCCTCAAAATATTATTCAGTATTGGACAGAGGCATTAAAGTATCTGTTGTAGAGCAGCATGGTTGCTCTTGCTGCCTCCAGCTTCCCACTTTAAGGATAAAGACACCCAATTTCTACATTCTAGTTCTTGCAGTAAAATGTCATGATTGAATTATCTATTGACTTAAACATATAAAAATAATATACATGCATATTTTGAACTATCCCTTGAGACTGTCTTACTGTTCACATGAGAAATATTCTTTCTTCTTTGTTATCTTTCCTGAATTCAAATTCCTGGCTTTTTAAAAAGAGAAAACTCCTGTTTAAAGATTGTGTGTATGTAGTTCGTGTATTCATCCATGTCCTTATATGTGTGCAAGTACATGTTATTGCACATCTATGCACATATTTGTGGAGACCAGAGGATGGCTTTGGATATTGTTTCTCACCAACTGCCTACCTTGAGATAGTATCTCTCACTCTCCTGGATCTGATGAAATACACTAGGCTGGCTGTTAGTGAGTGCCAGGAATTTTTCCTGTCTCCACATACCCAGCACTGGGGTAATAATTAAGTGAGCATTATGACCCCTGACTTCGTTACATGCATTTGGGGACACAAATGTGGGCCCTAGAGATTGTAAGGAAAGCCTTCTGAGAGCATATCTCCCTAGTCCTTATTGGAATTTTGAATTTTTTCACAGAGATATTTTGGTTCAGCATTCTGATGCTGTTTGTGGTCTACTATGGCTGATAATCTTCATCTCAGTCATCATTTGTCAAGACAAAACAAAACAAAAACCCATTCACCTTTTATTGTTATCAGATAGCAGCCTTCCCTTCTTTATCTAAACTAACCTTTGATCATTTATCTGTGCCTGTTGTATTTTAATGTCGTCCACCCTTGAATTATATTTCATATTCTATATTACATCTAAAATATTTACATAATAGTAAATTGAATATCTAAAAACTCCAATTTTGGCTGTGAAAAAGACACCATGACCAAGGTAACTTCCAAGGAAAGCTTTTAATTCGGAGCTTATTTACAGTTCCAGAGGGCTGATCTATGACTATCATGGTGGAGATCATGGCAGTGGCAGTCAGGCAATGTGTTGGAGCAGTAACTGAGAGCTTATATTTATCTGCAATTTAGAGGCAGAGAGGACAGCTGGGCCTGGGTTGGGCTTTTAAAACCACAAATTCAGCCCCCTATCACACATGTTCTCCAGCAATGCCACATCTCCTAATCCTTCCCAAAACAGTGCCATCAACTTGGGACCAAGTATTCAAATGGTATGAACCTAAGGGGACCATTATCATCACACCACTGCAGGTACATACCCATAAAAGCTGAAAATAGATTTTCAAATAACTAATTTTATAGAAATGTTCATAGTATTACTCACTATAATCAAAGCTGGAAACAATCCAAAAGTTTAACACTGAATGAACAGAAAATCAAAATGCAGCATACCCATACAAGAGTATTGTGTGCTTACAAAAAGTAATAATTATTACATATTATGACATGAGAAAAACCTCAATACTATGCCTGGTGACAGAAGTCAGATTAACAAGGTATGATTCCATTTGTATTAGAGATCTACAACAGGTAAATCCATGGAGACAGAAAACTCATAATTTCCAGGGTCTGGGATGGGATGAGGACTAAGGCATGAGGCTTCCTTGAGAAATTATGAAACTATTTTGGAGTTAAGTATAGATGATGGGTTACAACATCAGAAGTGTACAAAATGGCACTGGATTGGGCAATTTAAAGTAGTTAATTCTGTGTTTTATGAACCTCACCTCAAAACAAAAATGGACAGTTATTGTTTGACTGCAGTTTACTGACCTCTGCTGTTTGATGCTTGAGTATCTTCAATCCCCTTAATTTCTGAGGTGTCTCTGTCTCTGGTATCATGAGAGCTATTAGAGAATATGCCAAAAGTTTCAGAAAAAAATAGCTATAGAGCAACCAACCGAACTACCAAGAGCTGCTAAAACATAGAATGTTTCTCTCAAAGTTTTGTTACTCACATCATCATCATCATCATCATCATCATCATCATCATCATCAACAGCAGCAGCAGCAGCAGCACTTTGAGTCATTGTCACTATGTAGTCCTTGATGGCCTAGAACTCACTAAATAGACCAGATTGGCCTATTTGAACCATAGAACTCATAGAGTTCACATGTCTGCTTCCAGAGTGCTAGGATTAAGGGGGTTTGCCACTATGTCAAGCTGATGAATGTTTATAGAAGTAACCTCACATGCCTTACATGCTGTATAATCCACCTATTTAAGTTACATGGTTTATTTTTTAAAATCATATTCCCAAGTTGTCCAACTACCACTATATTCAATTTCAGACAATTTTTTGTAGTTTCTTATTCTAGCCATTATAATACACGTAGGGTGTGGGACAATGGCTCAGTTGGAGGACCTAACTTGGATCCAAGAACACAAGTTAAAGAGCCAGGTGCTATGATACATGCTTATAGTCCTAGCACTGGACAGGCAAAGATGGGGGGATTCTTGGGACTCATGGTCCAGCCTACCAGTCCAGGTGAGGCAGAAACACACAGGGCTAAAATATCTTTTCTCATAAAATAAGGTATATATTCACTGGAAAACAACATTCATTATCAGCCTTTCCTCTCTACATGCATGCCTGCATAAATGTGTTCACACACAAATATGTACACACAGAAATAATAACACATTTCTGAACATTCAAATACAGATTTTTCTTTTTTAATTTAAATTAGAAACAAGCTTGTTTTACATGTCAATCCCAGTTCCCCCTCCCTCCTCTCCTACTCTGCCCCTCACCAACCCCATACCCTTTCTGCTCCCCAGGTAGGGTAAGGACTTCCATGGGGGATCTTTAATGTCTGTCATATCATTTGGAGCAGGATCTAGACCCTCCCCCTGTGTCTAGGCTGAAAGAGTATCCCTCTATGTGGAGTGGGCTCCCAAAGTCCATTCATATATACTAGGGATAAATACTGATCCATTACCAGAGGCCCCATAGACTGCCCAGAACTCCAAACTGACACCCACGTTCAGGGGGTCTGGGTTGGTCCTATGCTGGTTTCCCAGCTATCAGTCTGGGTTCCATGAGCTCCCCCTTGTTCAGGTCAGCTGTTTCTGTGGGTTTCTCCAGCCTGGTCTTGACCCCTTTGCTCATCACTCCTCCCTCTTTGTAAACGGATTCCAGGAGTTCATCTCAGTGTTTAGCTGTAGATGTCTGCTTCTGCTTCTATCAGCTGCTGGGGGAAGGCTCTAGGATGTCATATAAGGTAGTCGTCAATCTCATTATTGGGGAAGGGCATTTAAGGTAGCCTCTCCACTATTTTTTAGATTGTTAGTTGGTGTCATCCTTATAGTTCTCTGGACATTTCCCTAATGCCTGATTTCTCTTTAAACTTATAATGTCTCCCTCTATTATGGTATCTCTTATCTTGCTCTCTTTTGTTCTTCCCCCAACTCAACCTTCCTTCTACTCCCAGTCCTCTTCTCCCCTTCTTTTTCTCCTAACTCCCTCTCTCTTCCCCCAATGCTTCCAATTTTCTCTGGAGATCCTGTCCCTTTCCCCTTCTCTAAGAGACCATGTATATCTCTCTTAGGGTCCTCCTGGTTTCCTACCTTCTTTGGTGGTGTGGATTGCAGGCTGCTAATCCTTTGCTCTATGTCTAAAATCCATATATGAGTGAGTACATACCATGCTTGTCGCTTTGTGAATGGGTTACCTCACTCAAGATGGTTTCTTCTAGTTAAATCCATTTGCCTGCAAATTTCAAGATTCAGTTGTTTTTTTCCCACTGATTAATATTCCATTGTGTAAATGTACCACATTTTTTCTATCCATTCTTCAATTGAGGGGCATCTAGGTTGCTTCCAGGTTCTGGATATTACAAATAAGGCTGCTATGAACATAGTTGAACAGATGTCCTTGTTGTATGAATGTTCATCCTTTGGGTATATGCCTAAGAGTGGAATTGCTGGATCTTGTGGTAGACTCATTCCCATTATGCTGAGGAACCGCCATACTGATTTCCAAAGTGGCTATACAAGTTGGCACTCCCACCAGCAGTGGAGAAGTGTTCCCCTTTCTCCACATCCTCTCAAGCATAAACTGTCATTGGTGTTATTGATTTTAGCCATTCTGATAGGAGTAAGATGGTATCTCAGAGTTGTTTTGATTTGCATTTCCCTGATGGCTAAGGATGTTGAGCACTTTCTTAAGTGTCTTTCAGCCATTTTATATTCTTCTATTGAGAATTCTGTATTTAGTTCTGTACCCCGATTTTTAATTGGATTATTTGGTGTTTTGGAGACTAGCTTCTTGAGTTCTTTGTTAATTTTGGAGATCAGCCCTCTGTCAGATGTGGGGTTGGTGAATATACTTTCCCATTCTGAGGCTGCCATTTTGTCTTGTTGACTGTGTCCTTTGCCTTACAGAAGCTTCTCATTTTCAGGATTTCCCACTTATTAATTGTTGATCTCAGTGTCTGTGCTATTGGTATTATGTTCATGAAGTGGCCTCCTGTGACAATTTGTTCAAGGCTACTTCTGACTTTCTGTTCTAAGAGGTTAAGTGTGGCCGGATTTATGTTGAGGTATTTGATCCATTTGGACTTAAGTTTTGTGCATGGTGATAGATATCACATACAGATTTTTGTGTGGACATATCATTCCTCTTATATATGCACCTAGGGGTAGAATTACTGGACTATATGCAACTCTTTGTTTAACATAGTCAGCAGAAATTTGTGAAAGCTATCATTTTCTCTCAACCTTACCATCATACATTATTATGTCTGTTAATAAAGATGTATATTAAATCCTACCATACTCATTCTTTTATATGTTTTTGATGGCTACTTTTGTAGTACAATCAGAGTTTAGTAGTTACAACAATGATTGTATATTTCTATATAACAACCCCCAGTACTTAGTAATGGAACTTTTGTTGTTTTACTAACTTGAGTTAGTAAATTAAAAATTTGCCAACTGATGCTATAAGGGAATCTTCATTAAACTGAAGTTAATTGTGTTTTGAATGTCTTAGTGACATCTGATAGTGAGGATTCTCTGTTTTATATTATTTTCTTTTGAATGACACCCCTAAGTAGCCTGTAGTCACTACACACATGCACACACACAAACACACACACACAATATATATATATATATATGCAGAATCCTTGATACATAGTTATATCATTAGGTATAAATCCTATTATTAAAAATGAAAGAACAATTTATTGTCATAGTTTATCATCCAAAGCCTTGACAATCAAACGGTACTAATACCAAAAGGGTACCATTTGTGCTATTCTAGAATTAAATAGCTGGGGATATTATAATGGAGGGTGGAAGACTGAATTAGGAAGTTGAAAATGAAGTGAGCAAGGAGTTTGGCAGGTAAAGACATGGGAAAAGGCGGGTGCTGAGTCTTGGAAGAATACACAATGCTAACTTTGTTCCCAGAAGTGATTATAGCCAAGTTCAGTTCTGGTTCATTTTCCAGCAAGGAAGCCAAGTACATATCACAATGGTCAGAGATATATAAAGCTGGTGTTAAGACCATTCCTTTTTTGATAAGGAAAAAAGAATATGTACGTGAAGAATGCATTGTGATCATGGTGGGGTGAGTGAATGAAGAAATAGAAAAGTAAATCAGTCAGAATTTGGCATGTTAGATCCCTGAAGAGATTTGATTGCTACTAATTGTGTTCAGAAAATGGCATTAAATGTGCTAAAATACATACAACAAACGGCTACTAGGGAAACTTGGACTTAAGGGAAGAGGAGGGGTTACAAAGCCTTGCCTAGAAGTTATTTTTGTCTTGCGTGGTCACACAAATGAGTATCTTAGCAACTGAATTAAACTACAAGGCACATTAGAGATGCTTTGTGTGATTATACAGTAGTTCTTGTTTAAAGCAGGACCTACTGCATTATGGAATAGGTTTATTTCTGAAAGATTTGTTAATTGAAATGTCTCAGGGATAGAATTTTGTTTTGAATGTATTGAAAGAAGGTACAAGTCTAGGCTATGGAGTAGATAGAATCTACTACTTGGCTTCTGTGTTGTGAGTCAACTTATAAAAATGGATGGAGCAGGAAAGCATTAGATCAAATGAAGTAACTCAGATTCAGAAATACAAAACTTGCATGTTCTATCTCATATGGCTCCCTTGTTCCCAAAGCTTAAATGTATGTATGTGAGTTGTGGGAACAAGTATAGGTACAGGTTATGAAACTCGAAAGGAAACCATGAGAGGTCTAAAGAGTTGTTGGTAGAACAGTGTAAGACATATGAGACATGAAAGAAAAAGGAAGCAATGGGTGGTGGGTGGAAGAATATGTGGTGGTGTTGTCAGGAAGGAGAAAAGGGAAGGGAGAGGATCAACAAAAAAGAAATGCTTTAAAACATCAGAATGAAACTTAACATTGTGTGTGATAATTTAAACAGTTCAAAATATAAATATTTTCCCCCCAAACAAGTTCTGTTAACCCAACTAACCAAAGTTGGAGACTGAACTTGGTAAAACTCCTTCTCTTATAATACAAAGTTGCTTCTTGTAGAGAATGGACCAAGACCATGGCAAAACACTCATTCCTGTACATTGTTCACCACAAAAAAGTCATGTTCATTATAATCTGACTGTCTCCTTTATAGGTATAGAATATGATCTGTGGATCAAGAAATAATATATAATAAGGAATTTGCATCATTATATGCCAGAAATGACGTACATAGAAATTAAATACCAGTGTGACTGGATATTGAATGAAAAATAAATAAAAAAGGGAAGGGCATGACTGCTCCTAGGTATGATGGAGAAAGATTATTGTAGATAAAAAGGAGAGGATAACCACAGGCATCTTGGAGAGTACAGAGTGAACCTGACTTTTGAGGACTTTTGAGAAGGAGGGTAAGGAGCAGCCAACCAAAAGGGGTGGCCTGGGCCAAGACACTGGGCAGGAGGGTAAAGGGTAGATCGAAAGGGATAAAGGGACTGGTATAGCAAATGATGGATGATATAGGAAAGGGCATCTGGAGGAAGAGCAACTCAGCCCCTGGGATGGAGAAGTTTTGGGTAGGAGGTGGGGGAGTATACCAGCCATGAAAACCCTGAAACAGGTAGAGACTGAGGGATTCAGGGAGAACTTGTCAGCCCATGTCTGCTTTGATATGTTAATGGGCACCTCAGCCATTTGTCCTGAGTTTGAGATCTAACAGAGATGAATAAAAAATGTTGGTAAAGTGGTGAAATAATGCAAATGGAGGTTTTCCTCCTACCTGCCAGTTCCTGAATAAACACTCAGGGGCTTAATATTAATTATAATTGTTTGGCCAATGCCTCAGGAATATTACTGACTAGCTCTCACAATTAAATTAACCTATTTTTATTACTTTGTGTATCAACATGAGGCCATGACTTACCAGTAATATTCTGACAGCTTACTCTCTTGGCAGCTATATGGTGTCTCCCTTATTTTGCCTTCTTTCTCTCCATGTCTCTCTTTGGATTTCCTACGTGGCTCTATTCTCCTGGCAACTGGCCAAATTAGCTTTATTCATCAACCATCACAGCATACAGAATAACATCCCATATCAAAATAATTGTCATCCAACAAGATAAGAATGATTTTCTGGGGAGTTGGAAGGCATGGGGACAGTATTAATGACAGAAGAGATGTTTTGTGGGCTAAAGTGGGAAATTTAATCTGGTCTTGTTTCTTGGCAAATCTAAGGTAGCAGCAAAATGACCAAATAAAAAGATTTATGAAATCAGTATCAAGTAATGAGGTCATGTCAATTTTCTTGAAACAAAAATCCAAATGAATGACATAGGCCAGATGTCTTCATTTCCTCCATATTCACCGTCACCATTCTGTTAAAACTATTGTCAAGTAATCTCAGACTAAATTCCTAAGTGCACTGGATGTTGCTCAGTTCCTATTCTTTATACATTTGACAGCCATCCTATATAGTGGTTTCATGGTCTTGGTGGTAATATGCCATCCTACTTTTCCTTCTGAATTTTTTTCTTTTCTTTTTAGTAGCATGTATTACTTATACATAGTAGTGGGTTATATTTTAACGTTTTCATGAATGTATATTACTCTTTGGTCTCTTTATCAATGTTCTTTCTTCATTCCTGTCTAACTTTATTTTCTACATTCCTTAATTGGTGACCTAATATATCTGAAGTGGCTGATTACAGATCTGCCCTAAATAAAAAGGAGAAAGTCGAGCTATAGAACTACTTTGTAACTTGGAATGGACAAAATAATGTACTAATGTTGAATCTAGCATGAACTTGTTATGAATATAGGATTGTACCTAATATGTCCTTAGCTATATCACATAGGCACAGGGGAGGTGGATTACAATATGAAGAATGAATGTGTGATGGAGAGGTAGGAAAGATGGAAGAGTAGTGCAGTGTGCATAATGTGGAAAGAGGTGGAACTGGAGATAGGACTACAGTAAGAGGTATGAGAGAGCATTGAGCTTGATGGTAGAACTTACCCTTGTCGACTCAGCCCTCGAACATACTGCCTAGCTGCAGGACCACCCTGGTTCTGGACAATGTTGTGGGCCTGAGATGAGGAATGGTTCACTTTCCTGACTGGAACCCTTGATGAACCTTCATGATCTGTGATTCCACTGAGGGCCATGCGTGGGTCAGTGATACTGATGCTGCTAGGGGCCAGGTTGATGCATGAGTCCTGTGTTACTACCTAATGCCAAGTGGTCTATGCCCTGGCCTGAAGCCATGTTGATGTCCATGAGCTGTGCTGCCTCCAGAGGCCATATTGATGTGAGTGGCCTGCACTGCCGCTTGAGGCAATGATGATGTCTATAGTCCAGGTTGCCTCCAAGGGCCTTATCTAGATTGTGGTCCTACTATACAGCTGGGTGCCATGTCCGTGGTCTGTGCTGTCACCTGAAAACATTTGAAAGCCCATGATCCATGCTCTCACTGACTACAAAGAAAGAGCATGAGGACTGCTTTTACAGCAATAACAATGACTGCAGACACACAGTTGAGAAAGAGGGACATGAAAGGCTTCTGTGAAAACCCCTACCTTCACCCCAGCCCCGCTAAAGTAACTGCCTTAACAGGAAGCCATTGAACAAAACTCTGAAAAAGTATGATAAGGATACTGAAGTGTAGCTCTCCACAATTGATGGCTTCTGGTGGGGCTGTGGGAGGAGAAGGACTCAGCTCTATTTAAGTGGAAGTTTTCTGGGAGTATGACCTTGCTCCAGTGAGTATATAGATAAGACAAATGGTATTTGGTATTTTTTGTTGGGGGTGTGGAGGTCACAAAAGATGTGTGAGACATAGAAGGACTGAGAAGTGAGTGTTATTGGGGTGTATGATGTGAACTTCCAAAAGAATCAATAAAAATATTGTTGAATAAAAAAACCCTAATACCTCAACTTCACGTATTCATTCTGATGTGATTAATGAAAACATATAAAAGAAATATAACTAATTGTAACTATACTGTGAGAAAGCATCTAAGTCTCATTTTGTCAAAATCACTCTAGTGTAAGTGTGTGTGTGAGAGAGAAATCTTACTTTTATCTATTATTTGACTTGTCTACATATTTTGTTTAGTACCAGTTTAGTTGATAACACACTAATCAAGAGGAATATCTAATTTGTTACAAGTTAATGATGGAAATAGCCTGTAGCTAGGAATCCTTCAATATATATGTAGCATATTCTATATAGCATTCTTTGTCTGTTTAATAATAACTTTTAAGGCAAAGGTATAGTAAAACAAAAAACTTGGTAACCATCTTATATTGTTATTATTGTTCTCAGCCTCATGTGCTTTTATAGAGTAGTATATTTTGGTAGAGCCATATCTGACCTCTTGGAGTAAGTATGTAAAGATATTACATGGTCTGCCCCGTGCTGTTGTGTTTTACATAGCAGTCGTTGGTACTAACTACTTGCAACTTAAGATACTTCCTTTAATTTCTTGAATAAATCATAAGTTTAGCAGCTGGTAATTTTTCTCATGACTTATTTTGTTTATTTGAAACACTCTAAATTTATGTAATTTTTTCTCTGCCAACACCCAAAACAGACAGTTGAAGGAATTATAAGTGAAATATAGTGTTTTACTTTTTAGTTGCAAGTATAATAAATGCTCATCATGTGATGGGAAAATGTGCATTATGTAAGGTGTTTTATTTTTATTAAACAAAGCTCAAATATATACTCATATTAGTATGATAGTTTTCCTATATACTATGAATATTACCAAGCTTCAACAAATATTTATATATAGTAATTTTAAAGCAAAATTTGCATGTAGAACATTGGAAAAGACCCTTATAGAACTATAGACACTTTAAGAAGACATAGAGATACAACTCTGAGATACCATGTTACACCAGCCAGAATGGCTATAATCAAAAAACGCCAATGACAATTTATGCTGGAGAGGGTGTGGAGAAAAAGGAACACACCTCCATTGCTGGTGGGAGTGCAAACTTGTAAGACCACTTTGGAAATCAGTGTGGTTGTTGCTCAGAAAAATGGGAATCAGTCTACCTCAAGATCCAGCAATTCCTCTCTTGGGCATATACCCAAATAATGCACATTCATACAACAAGGACATATGTTCAACCATGTTCATAGCAGCATTATTTGTAATAGCCAGAACCTGGAAGCAAACCAGATGCCCCTCAACTGAAGAATGGATAGAGAAAATGTGGTATATATATACAATAGAGTACTACTCAGCAGAAAAAAAAAAACAACTGAATCTTGAAATTTGCAGGCAAATGGATGGAACTAGAAGAAACCATCCTGAGTGAGGTAACCCAGTCACAAAAATACAAACATGGTATGTACTCACTCACGAATGAATTTTAGACATAGATCAAAGGATTACAGCCTACAATCCTCTACACCAAAGAAACTAGGAAACAAGAAAGACTCTAAGGGAAAAATGCATAGACCCCAGAGAATGGGAAGGGGCAGGAAATCCTGAGCTAATTGGGAGCATGAAGGTAGGGGAGAGGGAACTGCCAGAATGAGAGGAGGAGAAGAGAAGGGGAGAGGAAGAAATGGAGTAGCAGAAATGTTGAGTTGGGGGAAGAATTGAGGAGAGCAGGATGAGAGATACCATATCAGAGGGAGCCATTATAGGTCTGAGGAGAGATCTGACACTAGGGAGATTTCCAGATATCTACAAGGATGACACGAACTGACAATCTAGGCAATGATGGAGGGAATAACCTAAATGCCCTCCCCTATAATGAGACTGATGACTACTTTTTATGCCATCCTAGAGCCCTCATCCAGTGGCTGATGGAAGCAGAGGCAGATAGCCACAGATATACACTGAACTGAACTCTGGAACCTAAATGCAGAGAGGGAGGAATGAAGATTAAAGGGGTCAATACCAGGCTGGTGAAACCCACAGAAACTGCTGGCTTGAACAAGGGGGAGCACATGGCCCCCAGACTGCTGTCTGGGAGGTCAGCACAGGACTGATCCAGACCCATGAACATGGATGTCAATTAGGTGGCCTCTGCACTCTAGGGGGCTCCTGGTAGTGGATTAGTGTTTTTTCCCTGGTGTAAGAAGGGACTTTAAGAGCCCATCCTGGGGTTGGAGAGATGGCTCAGAGGTTAAGATCACTGGCTGCTCTTCCAGAGGTACTGAATTCAATTCCCAGCAACCACATGGTGGCTCACAACCATCCGTTATGAGATCTGGTGCCCTCTTCTGGTGTTCAGATATACATGAATGCAGAATGTTGTATAGATAATAAATACAAAAATCTTAAAAAAAAAGGAGCCCTTCCCATGTGAAGGGATGCACTCTTGGCCTATATACATGGGGGAGTGTCTAGGCCCAGTCCAGGATCATGTGGTGGACTTTGGGGAGCCACCGTTAAGGGCCCTACCCTGCCTGGGGAGTGGAGGGTGGATGGGTGGGGGGCAGGTGAGGGGTTGGGGGAGGGGAGGGAGAGGGAGAAGGAATTAAGATGTGAAGCAAGCTTGTTCCTAATTTGGACTAATAAAATAAAGGAAAAAAAAAGAAAAAAAAAGAAAGTTAATAATACTTTTTCAAAAATATTTACATATTAGTGTCAAAATAATTTTAAGGAATCTTTACTTACACCAGTTATTTCATACCTACAAAACCCATTCAAAAATGGGGAGTAGGGTGTAGCATAGTACATATGTGAAAGAAGTCAACTTTCAAGAACTAGTAACCTTCTACCATATGGGTTCAGGGAATAAAACCCATGTCATCAGGCTTGGTGCCATACACCTTTCCCCAAGAAGCCACCTCTCTGTCCCTAAAACTCAATTTTATGGAAACTCTAAATGGAATTTTTTAGTTTTGCCCTTTTTTTGGAAGACAGAGTCTCACTGCATAACACAGTTTGGTTTCAGATTCATTATGTAGCCCAGGCTGACCTGGAACTTATAATCACCTGCCTCTTTCTCACAGGTGTTAGTACTGCAAGTGTGTGTCAGTGCACCCAGTTTATGGAAACTCTACAAGTACAATTTTATAAATAAGTAAGAGCAAACAAATAAATTATTTGAGGCACAGACTAGTAAAGTAACATGTTAATGTAGCCAGCTGCCAAAAAGCCTGAGACCATGCTCTAAAAATCTAACTTCTTAATCACTCTCAAATGGAAAAAATAAAGAAAATCAATGTGATATCTAATTAAATGTCAGTCAGACATTGAAGTTGTATTTTAGAAAATGATTTGTCAATATATAAATGCTGTTTTTATTGAAATTTGATAACTATTCATGGCTGTATTTGTTGTATTAGTTTTCTACATTAGGTCAAAAACCCTGAAAATATCAGCTAAAAAGAAGGAAAGATTTCTTTTGGCTCATGTTGCCACAGGCTTTAGTCTATGATCACTTGACTTCATTGCCTTTGGTCCCAAGTAGCACAGTGGAAGCAGTTGGTGGATGAAAATACTCAACTAATAATGAAGCAAAAGGAGAAAAAGAAAAGGTAGCAGCCCCTGGTCACCTTCTAGAAAATATGATATCACTTATTTTTACTAGGTCCCACCTCCTAAAGCTTCATAACATCTTATTAGCCTCATCAACTTGGAAACATACTTGTCTTTGGGGAACATTTAAGTTATAAACCATAACATCTATGTCATGGCATGAAGACATACAACCATATTGAAAAGGAATCCAATTAAGGAGATCCAAACTGTCTTATATAAGATTTATTTTTCAGTGTTTATTCCATTACTCAATAAGATTATTATCAATAAAGATTTCTCTGGGTAGAAGTAACAAAAACCCAACCAACTCAAAGTGACTTTTAACAGAGTTTTATTTTCTCCAGTAATATCCTAGTCAAGATTCTAGAATTGAAACATTCTAAGTCACCTGGGATCCAGGGGCTTTCCGTTTTTCTCTTTTACCATCCTTTGCATGTCAGATATTGCCTATAATCTTGCCCTTTCAAAGATGAAAGTTTTCTGCTGCAACTTCAGATATTGTATCTTTATAAAATTGCATGCAGGAAATCACTAGTAAGATTCATTAAGATAGTCATTCATGACAATATTTTTTTTTCTAACAAAAATGAAAAAATTACAGTGTTTTAGAAAAAAGTATATAGGACAATATAAAAGAATTCATGCTCTTCCAGTACTTTCCCACGAATCTTCCCACAATGAGAGAACATATTTAATTGAAGAAAACCATATGCCTAGAAAAGCCTACTAAAGACTCAGCACCTAGGTTTTATTTGGGGAGATGATCAAGTAGGAAATCTCTGCCTTGCACATAATAAAAATAAAATTTCACTCTCCCAGAAGGAAATTAGGTATCCCACATGTACTACATTGGTTGTACAGACAGTCCAGGTTTAGTAAGGTACCCTCATAAATTAAGGAAAGTATACACCAAAAACTCAAATTCCCAGCTTCAGTCCAAAGGCCAACCTTGTTGGTGGATTTTTTTTCTAAAGATACCAATTCCAGGCCTGCCACATTAACACTTTCTGCATGAGGTCCGAAAACTTCCCTTGGAAGCAAAGCTATCTGAAAGACAAAGTGCCTTTGTCAATATTGAAACAGTTGCCCATTCCCCAGCTGAAAGGAGAGTTGGAAAAAATCTAGTGATTTGGAATTTTAGCCTCTCATAAGATGGATTTCATCATGAAGTAAAGAGAAAGCACTTCTGAGTAGAGACAACTAGTTGCCTCATCCAAAACTTCTTTACATGTAGCTGGGTTTACAAGTTCATTATTTGAATTTGCTCTTGCTTCATCTAGTAATCATTAAATATTTATTGAATGCTTCCAACTTAGAAATTCTTGAAGTGAAAGGTGGGTGATGAATAGGGGAGAGTATGGACAGAAGAAAGGGTATCCAAAAGACTAAAACTTGGGTATAGCAAACACAGACAAAAGGACAGGGGTAGTTTTTAAAACTCTGTAGGACTCTTCAGGACATTGTACACCACAGCCATAAGGATTTGGGCCTTTAGTTTAATAATCCTGGGAAGCCATTGGAGGTCTTGGAATACTCAGTTTCACATTTAAATTTGATATTTTTTATTTGAAAATAATTTGAACTCACATTAAATTTCAAATTAATACAGTAAGTTCCAGTGTTATGTCCATTTGTATAACCCTTATATGTGGGGTTTCATTGTAAATAACAATCTTAAAAGATTCTTAACATGAGTATACTGCGACTTATCAAAATCAGGAAAATGATACAAATTAATTAAAGTACAGATCTTTACTAACATGCTACTCATTAAGAATTTTTTAAATGTTCACCTGTATACAGTATAGAAAGTCATTTTGGTGGTAGGATACTGTCAATTAGATTCAGTTGATACATAAGCCATAATATAATAAAATGGGGTAATTTGTTGGGTGGGATGTTCAGAGAAATAAAATGAGGTTTTTTTTTTTTGGTTTTTCGAGACAGGGTTTCTCTGTGTAGCTTTGGAGCCTATCCTGGCACTCGCTCTAGAGACCACGCTGGCCTCGAACTCACAGAGATCCGCATGCCTCTTCCTCCCGAGTGCTGAGATTTGTTACAATAAATCTTTCCACCAAAGCTGCCAGAGCCCTACCTCCACGTGGGCAGTCTCTACCAGCTGCCCGAGTTCTGCCGGCTGTGTGGATGGACAAAATAATACAGACTTCTATTAGGTACAAATGCTGCTTGTCCAATGACTAGGATTATCATCTGTTAGCTCAGTCTTAATTATCATAAATCTATATATTTTATAAGACTTATCTTATAGAGGATGCCTTCCTCTGGTGCTCTATCTTGCCAGTGGCTCACATGGCGCCACCGGATGATGCAAAGGGGAAAAGCAGGCACTTCCTGTTTGTCCTTGCTTAAATATGAGTCTCCTTGCTATGTCACTTCCTGCCTGGATCACCACTTCTCTACTACATTTCCCAGAATCCTCTTTGACTCTTAGTCCTGCCTAACTTGCTGCCCCATTGGCCAAACAGTACTTTATTTATTATCCAGTAAGACAAACACATACATAGAAGTACTCTCCCCATCAGGAATTAAAGGCGTGCACTACCAACACCCGTCGAGGAATGTTTTATAAATTTTTAAATTAGAGAACTTGATAGAGGTGGCGCTATCTGCTAAGATAAGGACTAGGTTTTTGAGTATGTGGTAGGATAGAGATCAGCAGGTAGAGCAATTGAGTACACAGTTGGATGCTAAATTCTATACCTCATATGAGGAACTACATAGTACTCTATAGCATGGATGCATCATGACATGCTTAGTAACCATTTTCCATTAAACATCAACAAGAATTTTTTGCTTAGAATGTGCAAAAACACATATTTGATGCTAAATATTTATGTACATATTTAATATTTCTTCAGGGTAAATTCTCAGAAATGAAATTTCTTGACCAAAGGACATACATATTTTATTTTAATACTAACTTGCTCAAATAAGAGATACCATAATAGCAGGAGACATTTTAGGTTTAAAGAGAAATCAGGCACTAGGGAAATGTCTGGAGAGCTACAAAGATAACACCAACTAACAATCTAAGCATAAGAGGAGATGCTACCTTAAATGTCCTCCCCTAATAATGAGATTGATGACTAACTTATATGCCATCCTAGAGCCTTCATCCAGCAGCTGATGGAAGTAGAAGCAGACAGCCACAGCTAAACACTGATCTGAACTGGAATCCAGTTGCAGAGAAGGAGAACTGATGAGCAAAGGGGTCAAAACCAGGCTGGTGAAACCCACAGAAACAGCTGACCTGAACAAGGGAGAGCTCTTGGCTCCCAGACTGATCACTGGGAAACCAGCATAGAACTGATCCAGACACCCTGAATGTGGGTGTCAGTGTGGAGGCCTCAGAAATCTATGGGACCTCTTACAGTAGATCAGTACTTATCCCTAGCATAGGAATGGAATTTGGGAGCCCATTTCACATAGAGGGATACTCCCTGAGCCTAGACACATGGGGGAGGGACTAGGCCCTATCCCACAGGATATGATAGACACTGAAGAACCCTGTGGAAGGCCTCACCCTCCCTGGGGAGCAGAAAGGGGTTGGGATGGGGGATTGGTGGGGGGCAGGGGAGGAGGGGAGAGAGAGGGAACTGGGATTGACATGTAAAACAATCTTGTTTCTAATTTAAATAAAAAATGGAGAAAAATACTAACTTGCTCAATATTGAAGTGGCTTCCATGCTATATGATCTTAATGTGATTCCTCATTAGCAATATTGTTTTATGAACTATAATATTATTAAGCATCAAGCAATATCATAACAAATTGTATAGGTTAAAATGTGGCTTGTTCCCAGCCTGTGCTGGGAGCTTGGTCTTCAGTATGACAATATTCAAAGTTAGTGAGATTTTTATCTGAAGAGGTGGGGCTTAGTGAGATGTTTTTACATCATTGGAAGTGCTTGGGAATTATGAACCTGGATCTTTAGAATCTCAGTCTTCCTGCTTTGCTGTGAGATCTCTTTTTCTTGCTAGTATTCCCACCATGATGTGATTATCCATGATTTGACCCAGACAGGAAGGCCTTGATTAGGGGCCAAATCATTCCATAGGGATTCAAATCTTAGATTTGAATTTATATATAAGAGTTTATATAACTCTTAAACTGTGAGTTATATAAATCTCCTTGCTTTATAAAGAACCTGGCCACAGATGTTTTTCATATTGATGAAGAATAGACTAAGACACCACCAGTAAAATGGGTTTGATGCTGTCTGTGGAATAAGTGGGTACCTAGACATCAAACCATGTTGAATAGTCTAAGACAAGCTAGAATCTTGTGAGCAACATAATTGAGAAATTGTACAACAGAAAAGTAATGTCTGAATTCCAGTCAGCTACTGGTACAGTAAATTTAGGTAGTGACCATCTTAGTTTATATCTTACCACATTTAAAATTTTAAAATATTACCCTGCTTTTTAATAAAATATTTTTGTTAGTGTAGAACCTGTAATATGTATTATTTACTGAATGTCCTTTTATGTCAGGCTAGGGATTTATCCAGTGTCTTTATCTACTGATCTTTAACTCAACCACCTGAGGTTTTGCTCTTCCTTAAAGCAAAGTATTAAAGAGGTTTATGAAATATCCTAGTTTTCTGTGAACTCTGCAAGTTTACCAATACAAAAACTGTGATGTAGGAAATGAACATATACAAATTTTATTTGGTACTTACAGTCATGCACAATTCCAAATAACATCCAATGATTGATTTGTCCAGCTACATATATGTCCCTGTTAGAGCTGGAGCTGACATCTAAGTGTGATGGACACATTTTTGTGTGCAGTAAATTCTTTAAAACAGATAATTTCAGTGTGATGAAAAAAGCATTAAAACAATGCTTTTTCAACTTTAGGTAAAACTTTATTTTGGAATAAGGAAAAAAATTAAATATACCAGATGTCTCTCCTAACATTTAAATTCTTAATGTTGATGTACTAAAATGCTGCATTTATGTTCATCTAAAGCCAAGTATACATTAATGATAAAAATCCAAACATGACCTATGATGTTTATATCACATAATTGACAATCATTACTCAGAATAAACAACTACTCAACTAATTATACAAAGAACACTAATTATAAAAGTCATTTCAATATTGTTCTTTCAAGGTCTGTAAAGAATTGTGTTGGAATTTTCATGGGGATTGCATTGAATCTGTAGATTGCTTTTGGCAAGATTGCCATTTTTATTATGTTGATCCTACCTATCCAAGAGCATGGGAGATCTTTCCATTTTCTGATATCATCTTCAGTTTCTTTCTTTAGGGACTTAAAGTACTTGTCATACAGGTCTTTCACTTGTTTGTCTTAGAGTTACCCCAAAATATTTTATATTTGTGGCTGTTTTAAAGGGTGATTCTTCTCTGATTTCTTTCTCAGCCCATTTATCATTTGTATATAGGAGAGCTACTGATTTTTTTGAGTTAACCTTGTATCCCACCACATATCTGAAGCTGTTTATCAGTTGTAGGAGTTCCCGGGTAGAGTTTTTGAATCGCTTATATATACTATCAGATCATAGTGATAGTGATAGTTTTACTTCTTCCCTTCAAATTTGTATCCCCTTGCTCTCCTTTTGTTGTCTTTTTGCTGTGGCTGGAACTTCAAGTACAATATTGAATAGATATGAAGAGAGTGGATACCATTTTCTTGTTCCTGATTTTAGTGGAATTGCTTTGAGTTTCATTCTCTCCATTTAATTTGATGCTGGCTGTCGGCTTGCTGTAAATTGCTTGTATTATGTTTAATTTTTTTAGTTTTTCATTTTTTATATATTTGAATTACAGACAAGATTGAATTACATGATGATCCCAGTTCCCTTCTCCCTCCTTTTATTATGTTTATTTATGTCCTTTGTATCGCTGATCTCTCCAAGACCTTTATCATGAAGGGTTGTTGGATTTAGTAAAAGACTTTTTCAGCATCTAATGAGATGATCGTGTGAGTTTTTTTTCTTTCATTTTGTTTATGTGGTGGTTTACATTGACAGATTTCATATGTTGGAACATCCCTGCATCTCTGGGATGAAGTGTACTTGATCATGATGGACGAATTTTTTAAATGTGTTCTTGGATTCAGTTCACCAGTATTTTGAGTATTTTTGCATCAATGTTCATGAGGGAGATTGGTCTGTAGTTCTCTATCTTTGTTGCATCCTTGTGTGGTTTGGCTATCAGTGTTACTGTAGCCTCATAAAAGGAGTTTGGCAATGTTCCTTCTAGAACAACTGCCGTGGAGATTCCCTGGAACCAAACTAGGCCCTCCATATGTGAGAGACAGTTGTGAATCTCAGACTATCTGAGAGGCCTCTGGCAGTAGGACCAAGATGCAAACCTGATACATGAGGTACCTTGTTTTAGCCCATCCTCTACGGTGGGATGCCATTCTCAGCCTTAATGCATGCATGGGAGAGGGGCTTGGTCCTCTTCCAACTTAATGTGCCAGACTTTGTTGAATCTTATGGGATCCCTTACCCATGAGGAGGAGTGGACAGGGGTGGGGTGAGCTGGGGGGTAAAGGGGAGAAGGAGAAGAGGTGGGATGGAGAACTGAAGTTGAAATGTAAAATGAAACTTGCAAAAATATATAATCTTAAAATGTCATTTGAATAAGTAGTTGTCAGACGAGTAAGCCTGATTGACCAGTGAATATGATGAGATTAGCATTTATTAGAAATAAATGCCACCAATGCTAGCACTACATACCTGTCAAATTACAGAATCTCCCAAGTCTGATAATTTGTTATTAATTAGAATGTACAATAGTGAACATTTCCTTTATGCCAAGTGAGAATGTAGATATGTAAACCCATTTTGAAGAAGAATATAACAGTATCTTTTAAAGTGGAAGATGTGGAAATTCCTAGACACAAATAAAAATGAGAACCAAAACTCTGGAGAACTGCCAAGGCAGTCCTAAAAGGAAATTTTATAGTGATACACACTCACTTTAAATTTTTTTATTTAAATTAAAAACAATCGTATTTTACATACCAATCCCAGTTCCCTCTTCCTCCTGTCACTTTAAAAATTTTTAAGAAATATCTCACATAAAAGGCCTGATTCAAGGTTCTCAAAAAATAAAAGTCAGTCAATCTGAAACGCAATGAATAGCAAGAAATAATAAAGATTATGGAAGAAATTAATGAAAAGAACACAGAAGATCAACCACACAATAACATCAGAAGCCTTTCCTAAAGTCTAACACATTTCTGGCAACATTGAATTTAAATTCCATTGAGTTCTTTATTATAGTCTTAGGTACCATGATAGCTTATAGAAAGTTGTCAGAACTACAAATGGAAAGCTCTATACCAGTGGTTCTCAACCTTCCTAATGCTATGACCCTTTAATACAGTTCCTCATGCTGTGTTGACCCCTAATCATAAAGTTATATTCATTGCTACTTCATAGCTGTAATGTTGCTACTGTTATGAATTGTAATGTAAATATCTGTGTTTCCTGATGGTCTTGAGTGACACCTGTGAAAGGATCATCCAACACCCACCCTCAAAGTGTTGCAACCCAAGGCTGAGAACCAACTGCCTCTATTGCAAGACCTAAAGCAAGAAAACCTAAGTGATCAGAGAAGATTCAGGAGTAGCTGTTTTCTTCCATTAATCTGTTAAGGTGTATGTGGGTAGTTTAAACAATTATTCACAGTGATACAGATACTATGTTTTTGAGATACATCTGTAAAAACCTTTCTGTAAATATTCTCTGTGTTGTAATGTATCTTATCCTTTTTAGTACCTCAAAAAGATGATTCACTGGGTGATATTTTTTAATGACTTTAGGAAAATGTCTCATACATGTCACTGAGTTTTTACTGTTTTTGATCACAGCTAACCTAATTCATATTGAGAAGGGATATGGTTTACTTCTTAATATTTCTTTGATGCAAAGTAGATAAGATTTATTATTTCTTTTGAGATATACAACCAAAGGATGATGATATAAATCAGAGTTGTAGATGTTCAATTTGCTAAGAAGGCTAAGAGTGCTATTTAATCATTGTCATGCACTTATGAAAAATTATAAGATGGTCCTAACCACTGGCCTTATTTTTCTTTTTAGATCAAAGATTAAAGAAGCAGACTTACTATACATTGGGAGTGTTAGGTTACACATAAAGAAGAAATACTAAGTGGTAATGTTTATTCAGTACTAGATCAGCTAACCAAAGGAGACAGTTGAATTTTACTCCTGAGTAAAAGCTTTATGAAATAGGATAGACAATCATCTAATATGATTAGTTAGGGAGAATGATCTTCGTGTAACTAAATGGTCTCTCAGGATGTCTTCTAAACTCTGATTTCAGTGAATATAATAAAATTAAAACCTGTTACTAAGGCAGACCTGACTGTTCGTGCCTATAGTCCTTCATTCAGATAGTTAGTGTTCTTTTCACTACTGAAACTATAGTGATTGACAAAAAATTTATTCAAATATTTGTTAAAATTTTTGTTGGATAATTAAAATTACACTTTATTGATGGGAAGACAGAAATTGATATTCTGGGTCATTGTCTATTTGTTAAGCTCTGTTATTTTTCATAACACCTCTCCAAGATCAAACATTTAAAATTTTAAAATTGTATGCCCTCTCCCTAGAAAAACAAAGACAAAATAAAATTAAGCTATTTCCCCCTATTTTCCAGGTAAAGTTTTCTGCATTTATTTGCCTCTTGTGGTACGTTAAGCTTACCAAAGCAATTAACATCTACTATTAAATCAGCATAAACATAAAATGCTTTAATTAAGCAGCCATGTGCCTAAGAAATTAAGAATTTGCTGATTGAAATTAAGCAGCTGTGGTTCTTGCTTGTAGTCTAACTTGAACAACACTGATCAAACATAACTTACATGTAAATTATACTCAAAGCTGAGCAAATGACTAATAGTAAATTATTTATATATATATGAATTTTACTTGTTATGTTATATACTCTATGTCCCCCATTTATTAACAACTTATTACCAGCCTGCCATTATGCTGAGGGTTGTATATATTTTTATGCATATAGTTAGGCCTATTTTTATAAGTCCCATAGTACCTTATGAAATTAACACCATACAAACATAAATTATAATCCATTGCCATATTGTAAATATGGCAGAATTCAAGGTCATTTTAACTGACTTGAAAATCTGTTTTTTCTTGTGTGCATTACCTTTTATGATAGAAAAGAAAAATAGAAGCATTGTATAAATAATCAAAAGATATCTGTATTCTGTATTTTACATTATGTTCTGCCATGGAAAATTAACCGAGTTATGCTTCTCTCTCTCTCTCTCTCTCTCTCTCTCTCTCTCTCTCTCTCTCTCTCTCTTCCTCTCTCTCTCTCCTCCCTCCCTCCATCACGTGTGTGTGTGTGTGTGTGTGTGTGTGTGTCGTGCGCGTGCGTGCGTGCGTGCGTGCGTGCGTGCGTGCGTGCGTGCGCTGCGTGCGTGCGTGCGTGCGTGCGTGCTGTGGGGTGGAATCCTAGCCAGGCTGTGGTGAGGCATGCCTTTATTCCCATCGCTTGGGAGGCAGAGTCTAGCAGATCGCTTTGACTTCCAGGCCACCCTAGGCTACAGGAAAGTGAATCAGTCAAAAAGAGAAACAGAGCTCACTCGTTTAATCCCAGCACTAGGGAGGTGGAGACAGGAGTGATATGGCTGTTCAGAGAGAGGGATATAAGGCTGGAGGAGACAGGAACTCAGAGGAGTCAGTCTGAGAATTCGTGGAGTCAGGATGTCTCCTTTCAGTGTGAAGTTTTCACAGAGGTAAGAATTCTCTAGTGGTTGACTGCTTTGCTTCTCTGGTCTTCAGCTTGAACCCCAATATCTGTTTCTGGATTTTATTATATGTGCTACAAATTAGGACAGATCAAAGGAGTCCCATAAAACAGAAAAAAGAAGTGGTAGTGAAGGAGGGTTTAGTAGGTAAAATTAAACTATGCCACCTTTTATAGGTAATGTTAAGAACTTGGTTAACTTGTGGTACAAGCTTTTGAAAGGGGTTTTATGAAAAGAAATGACTCAATTTAATATTATATTCTTGTGTATACCAAGTGCTTTTACAAATAAGTTATGTGATTATATTAACCAATTAATAATAGTAAAACATAATTGAAAAGTGAGTAATGAATGGCACACAAGTATGAAAGGAATTTAGGAAGAACATTCTATACATGAGCATAAATCAAATTCCTGATACACAGTATCCTAAAAGAATTCAGTCTGTTAAATAGCAGAAAGATAGATTTCTGAATAGCTATCATGGGAGATACTGATGAATAAAAGGATATTATAAATGAGGAGGGGCTATAAGGAGTACAGTAAAAATAAGAAATTGCTGTTAAGGCTGGATAGATGCCTCATTGAATAAAATCACAAGCCTAATGACCCAAGTTTTGAACCTGAGAGCTAGATATAAGTAACAGATACAATAGCACAAGCATGAATAATCCCAGCATTCCTATAGTGTGATAAAGAAACAGGAGGCTTTTCAGGAGCAAGTGATCCAGCCTGCTTGGCTTATACAGTGGCAAAGAGACCTTTATCCCAAGTTGAGGCAAAGACCAACACCTGATATTGTCACTGACCTCCACATGAAATCTAAATATAGATTACAGGAGAACACATTGTGTCTCAAAATCTCAAATTATAAAACTTGGAGAGTACGGTGAAAGAAATTGCTTTCTTAGCCTTATTACTATAATTCTTCCATCAAGTAGCCTAAATATAATTTAAATAATTATTTCTATGTGTCTACACAGCAACCACTTCTAATGTCACATTATTTCAAAGTACAAGTTCAACATTCCTTATCCAAAAAATTCAAACTCCAAAATGCTCTACAAATTTTAATGTTTTGAGTTCCAGCATAATGTCAAAAGTGGTACATTCCACATCTAGTGCCATCCCTTTTAAAAACTATAAAAATCACCCACAGATTGCATATATAAGGTATATATGAAATATAAGTAAATTTCACATAAATGAATTTTATCTCTATACCTGAGTTCTAACTGTGGTGATATCTTGTTTGTACATATAAAGCTTGCCTGAAGATCAGAGGGTGGGGCTAGCCACTAATTAACCATAGAGGTCTCGAGGTCTGTACAAACAGGAAGCTAGATTGCTGGGTGGGGAGAGGAAGATAGGCAGAAGGAGACAGGAACTTGCTCTCTTTTTAGTGTGAGGATTTCACAGAGGTAAGAGCTCTAGTGGCTGGCTACTTTAACCTTTCAGCTTTCACCACCCCCACTAATGTCTGACTCTGGGTTTTTATTATTAAGACTAATTAAAACTTGTGTTACACCTAACTCTAGATGTCATATTGGGTATATGCATATATTTCAGAAAGTGACAAAGTTCAAAATCCAAAATACTAGTCTTGAGCATGTTAGGAGATGTTCAGTAAATTCAATGGTATCATAGATGTTATGTGGTCAACTTCCTTAATGTAGTTATCCAACAGGTTCAGTTTGTTCCCTGGGCCAAAGCTGTCAGTGTCTCCACATTTGATCACTAACAGAATATTCAGAGAGGTAGCACTAAAAGAAGTTAAGAGTAGGAAAAGACCTGAGTGTGTCAATGTAAAGCATGCAAACTTTGGAATCAGAGTCTCTGGCTTCCTAATCTGATACAACCTACACCTTAAATGAATCACATAGTATCTCTGGACTTTAATTTCCTCAAGTTTAAAATAAGACTAAAAACATATTTCCTTTATAACTGATTATGAGAAATAAATGAAATATTTTGTAAAGTACTTTGCAAATTATCAAAATTTATGCCAATGTAAAATAACATTGTCATCAAATATATAAAACCAAATTGTACATCCAGTGATAGCAACTGTGAAACCTTTTTTCTCACCCCCTCGTGTTAATTTTATTGTTTGTATATTATATGTTTATAGTATATAATTTAGCACAGGGAAAGTACACAAATTACAGCTAAAGGAAAAGAAGGGAAAGCTCGAAGTGTAAAGATCCTATTATCTTCAGGATAAATTACGTTCTTTGAATAAGTATGTGTCAGTATACATGAACTCTTGCCAACACAGGAAACTTGCCTAAGCTTCAATATTCAGATTTTGATTGAGGTTTCATTATGTAAGACTGATTGAGTTGTTGCCCATAAAGTTGAACTCAGCCTTTAGATTAAATGATTTGGAATGACTCAAAGCCCCTACCCAGTATGATAATGTTGGTCTATTTTATGGCTAGTCCCCAACACTAAGACTCTCTTGACCTTGGAAAAAGTCAAGTATGGTTAATAACTGGCAAATACTATATTTGGTAGCAAAACTGTTGAAATATCCATGAGTGGCTACATGAGGTATATTTTATCTTTTTCAAGATGAAAGCAAATATAAGGCTATTCAAAGAAAAACTGAATTCCAGGGGTATGGCTCAATGTTTACCTGTGGGTGCCTGCTTATGCTTCAATCAGCTACTGGATAAAGCCTCTAGGAATGGCAACTAAGGTAGTCAGTCATCAATCTCATTATAGGGGAGGGGTATCAAAAGCATCCTCTTCTTCACTGCCTAGATTCTTAGTTGGGGTCATCCCTGTGGGATCCCCAAACATTGCCCCTGTGCCAGACCTCACTCCAAACCTATAATGGCTCCCTCTATCAGGGCATCTCCTTTCTTGCCCTCCTCTATTCCTCACCTGTCTCAGACCTCCTGATCTCTCCTGTTCTCCTCCCCCATCCTCTTCTCCCTCTCTCCCCTTTCCACCTCTCTCCTCTCTCCCCTCGTGCTCCCAATTTGCTTGGGGGTTCTTTTCCCCCTCCCCTTCTTCAGTGGACCATGTGTTGTTCTCTTTGGGTCTTCCTTGTTTCCTAATTTCTGTGGTGAGGTGGACTGTCCTTTGCTCTATGTTTAATATCCATATATATGAGTGAGTACATACCTGCTTGTCTTTCTGTGATTGGGTTACCTCACTCAGGATGTTTTCTTCCAGTTCCATCCATTTGCCTGCAAATTTCAAGATTTCATTGTTTTGTTTTGTTTTGTTTTGTTTTCTGCTGAGTATATAAACGTACCACATTTTCTCCATCCATTGTTCGGTTGAGGGGCATCAATCCAGTTGTGGAGCGGGAGAAGGGATGAGCAAAGGAGCCAAGACTGTGCTGGAGAAATCCACAGAAACTGTTGACCTGACCCAGTGAGAGCATAGTCATAAAGCTGGGGAACCAGCATTGGACCGAACCAAGCCCTCTGAATGTGGGTGCCAGCTAGGAGGCCAAGGCAGCCTATGTGAACTCTAACTGCAGAGCCAGTATGTATCCCTAGAGCACAAATGGACTTTGGGAGCCCATTCCCTGTGGAGGGATACTATTGCAGCACAGATACAGGAAAGAGGACCTAGGCCCTCCCCCAAATGATGTGAAGGACTTTGATGGTTCCCCTGTGGGAGGGCCTCACTATCTCTGGGGAGTGGGTGGGAGGTGGTTTGGGGGGCTCTCTGGGGGACATGGGAGGATGGGAGGTCAAGAGAATGGGGGCATTGATATGTAAAATAAAAGTGCTTCTAAATAAAAGAAAAAATAGAAAAACTGAATAATAACCACCACAGCTATGAAACAAAATATTGTTTAGTTCTTGATTGGATGGAGTCAGCTATTTTCATATTATTTCATATTGTCTATGGGGGTTTTAATCAGAAGTAAGATGGCATTAAGACTGTGGCAGTCGACTGCTAAATGTCATTCATTTTGTCACTTTTGACCATTGGCCACATGCTATTCAAGAAAAAGGCAGCAGTAAGAATGACATCCTTCGGATGGGATAGGGGGTTGGTGGGATGCAAGGGAGGAGGAGATGGAGAGGGAACTGGGATTGACATGTAAAACAAGCTTGTTTCTAATTTAAAGAAAAAAAAAGAGATAAAGGGGAAGCTAGAATACCAGGATTAAAGGCAGAGGGTAAACAGAGGACAATAGAAAGGAGGGAATACGGAGAGGTACAACTAACATTAAGGCTATGTGAAAAGCTGTATTGAAACCTACTACTGCAGAAGCTTTCTAAAATATTTACATATTTAAAAGTAAAAAAGAAAAAAAGAAAAAAATTACCTCCTTCAGTGGATCTTTTCTAATTCTTGGTTTTGTTTTAATTCTATATTGGGCTGTAATAGCTATTTAAAACTTGGCAGAGGGCATGTCCATGGGTTACCACTTGCAAAGGCTTATTGGAAGTATGAAATATTTAATTTAATTCAATTTATTATTCTTTCATCCAGAGTATCAGTACTTATTATGAGGTATTTTAGATCAGCGAACACTGTAATGATGGGGAATATAAGCAAGGAAATAATATTAAGATGACACATACCTATCTGTCCTCTATTTTATGTCCAGGAACTCCTCTTAAATTTAGTGGGATGTCATGGTATAATATAATCAAAGTCATGACATTGATTAAAACCATGAAAATTTGCCAATGGGTATATCTTGGTATATGCTAAAACTAATTTAGAACCTATGTGCCTACAAATACAAACCATTCTTTTTTTGTTTGTGTTTTGTTTTTTACTTTTCTATCGCATAAATTGTCTTATACTATTTGAGTTTCAATTAGGGTATAAATATAGACTTCTGTTTTAGTTTTGTGCTGTTATGCTTTGTTTTGAAGTGCTAAAGGGTGAACACTGGGCCTTACATATTGCCAGGCAAGCATTATACCACTGAGATGCATCCTAGCACTTCTGCTTCAACTTTTGCTTTTCATCATGCCAAGGTTTATCAACTTTGTTTTTTTATATTTTTTATTATTCTGCATATTTCGTGGAAAGAATTCTTTGATGCTGTTCATATTACATTTTTTACCCCAGAGGATCCAACTCAGAATCATGAAGTTTAATGGCCTATCAAATGTGATATTTACTTAATTTGGTTTGAGATCCTTACACTTAAGTCAAGTTTGATTTAAAATTTTGACATATTGGCAAACCACATAACTTTGTTTAACCCAGAGTCATTGTTGTTTTTTCACAGGTGTTCATAAAGAATAGTTGCTTTCTTTAAACATTTTAAAGTTTTTTCTATAATTTTTTGGATAGGGTCTTGCTTATGTTGCTCAGGCAGGTATTAAACTCATTGTTTGGGTCAATGGATTCTCCTGCCTTCCCTTTAATAGCTGACTCTATAGATACATGCCACAAAACAGATCTAATACAAATTAAAAACAAAATAACTGGAGTTCATATATTCAGGCCTACCTTTTATAATGGCCCCTGGCTGCCACAGGTATCTATATATAACCTTGCTAGTCAGGATTTTTTTTTTTTGCTGACGTAAACAATAGCAAAAACATTTCAAAGAGCATTGATGAACTATGATATTTAGAAATGGACTAAGGCATGTGCATTGTGATTATTCTTTGCCACATAACTAACTACCCAATAAGCTCATATATTTTAAAGAATGTGTTTCTTTTCTGAGCACTGTATAAAATTGGAGGGAAGGCCTCATTAATGGGTACAACCAACAATCATAGGCTAAGAGTCTTTCCCTTAGCCTAGAATCAATTGTCTTCCACTAGCATCAAGACACCTGATTTGATCTAAAACAGTCATATAGGCCATACTCAGTGTAGGACTGAGTATTTTTTATTTAATTTTTTATTTAATTTTTACAAATTATAATTTCACATGTCAATCCCTTCTCCCTCTCCCTCCTTCCCCTTTATCCTCCACCATCCCCTTCCCCCCTCCACTCCCCATAGAGGGTAGAGCCCTCCACGGGGGCTCCCCAAATTCCACAACATCATCCTGGGCCAGGCCTAGGCCCTCCCCCATGTGTCCTGGACAAGAGCATCCCTTCACGTGGGATGGGCTCTCAAAGTCCCTTCTTTTTTTTCATTCATTTATTTAGCTCACAAATAAAAGGACTGAGTATTTTATGTTCATGTTTCATTTTCCTAAATGTAAGTCATCAAGACATATGAATTAGATAATTGAAATTTATTAAGAAACTCAGGGTGACTTGGCAAATGTAGTACAGCACAACACAACACAACACAACTTGATACAAAATGATCAGAAGGTAGCGGCACAGTGCAAATATGTCCTGGTGAGTGCACCGCGGAGACCCAGTTGATAAATCAGAAGGGAAGCATGAAAATTCCCTGGGTTCTTCACATTGACATTCTACTAGAAGTTTGGTTGTCTTATAGTTGCTGTGCAAAGAGCCAGATCAACCTCCAACCCAAAATATGAGTTGAATGCTGCTTATGTACTAAAAGAGTATGAGAAAGCGTTTTACTGACATAATTAGGACTTTGTTTATTTGTTTTGAGATAGAGGTGGCTTTCAAGACACAAATATCTTGAGTGAAGGGAAGATGGATTAGCTTTGAATTTTATTGTGGCTGAGTGATAGGCTCTGTACTGGCTGGGCATGCATGGTCTGAACTTGCATGTATGTAGTATGGAAAACAACACCTTCTCAGGTTGCTCTGATGTGGCACAAAAGGGAGAAGGAAATTATTGGGAAGTAAAAAGGGATAGGCAGGGGTTAGAAGGGGATAAGAGAGAATAATACAGGCTTGATATCATTATATCATTATATACATGTATGGAATTGAATTTCATAATAAAGTTCCTTATTATGAATAATTAAACATTTAAAAATAATAAAGCATTTTAAAGTGAAGGAAAGAGGATTATTACTTGAAAGCTGTCAACACCAAAACAGTAGCATGGCTCTTTACTAAAATTTACATCATCTGAAGTAAATTTCAATGTTACCAGTAGAAGTTTACCATCTGAACAAGAGCTCTATTAATAGTATGAGGTTTATTTTTAAGTTTATCAGCCTTCTTTTTGCTGTTGTAGTGAAAATGATGTAGTGGTGAGATCTATATCCTTCCCTCTATGTGTCTCTGTTTTTAGAAGCTTTGATGCGATGTTTTATTTTCAAAATATGTCCTTTTATTTCTAAAGATTTCTTATCTGTCTTAGAATAAAGCTAAATAATGTCTCACAAAAGACAAGATCTCTGGCCTGTGTCAGTGGACCTTTTTTTTTTTTTCTACACCACAATTTAACTGTGCTATTTGGGGAAAGACATTTACTTTGCACATGAGCTTCTTCATCTTCCTTCTATAAGATAGACATTACAAACGGTGCTGCGGGTACAAACCTTAGTAAGTTATCTCCCAGCATTTAAGGCGCTCCCCATCTGCTAGGGAGCATACATGCTTCCCATACAATACATAACATGGTAATTGCCACAGCATAACTGTGCATGTGGTATTGGGAATTATCAGGATAACACTTTAACTGCATTACTGGGAAGGGAAAAATTAAAAAACATGTTAAACTACTTTGAGATATATAAAGTAAAATAAAATTACAGATACATTTTCCCAATTTATTAAATTTTTGATTAAGAACTTAGAGCTTATGGTATTCCTAAGATGCATTTTTGAAATTTGGGGAGGTTTGGGAGCTGTATTGGTTGTATTTCTAATTAAGATTCAATTTTAGTTCCTAATGGTTTTTTTTTTCCAGAATAGGGAACTGTGTGTTCCTCTTGCCACAATGACTAAGTGCTGCTGGCACAAATAAGACAACTTTGAAGATTTTTAATATTATAAAATTATGGCTTCCAAGGACCCCAAATGCCCCTGTAGAGTACAACTAACTAATCTTTTTATGTGTTCTTATTATTCCCCTTTTCTGTTGACAGTGGTAGCCATTGTAAACGTAACTGTAACCTTTCTCATGAACATGTCTCCATACAATTTTCTCTGACTCAAGCCTCTACCTTTGTTAGCTGTCTTTCTTCCTATATTCTGTGAGGTACAGCATAGTGCACCTGTAAGTAGTAAGTAGGGTATCCATGCTGCCTTATATCTCTGTACCTTTGAATGTACTAGTTCTGACTGAAAGTAATCATCATACAACAAAATTTACCAATTCCTGTTTTTCTCTGGATTCAGACAATATATCTCTACTTTGTGAGGCCTTATTTGACAGCCCAAGTGTAGCTGGTATTCTAGCCCTTGCACCACTACTAGGCAGACTTTCTGCTATCAAAGAACATAGTATAAAACATTGTACTTGTTTATTTTCATACCTGTCTTTTCTAATAAACTGTGAAACCCTAAAGAGCAGGTACTATTTAATTTGTCTCTGAGTCCCCTGAACAAAGCACAGTGCTGGCACAAATAAATATTTATGGAGAGGGGAAAGAGAAGGAAAGAAAATAAATGGAAGTATATACTTTTTGAGAATACAAACCATTTTTTTATTTCTTTCAACCTTTTAAAATAATTTCCAATGGCATACCATTTCCATTTTCTCTCAACCTTTACAAAACTTTTTTTTCCATTTAATAGATACATGCTGAAATTTTTAAAGGAACTTCAACAAAGACAGCTGTCTGACAGCTGTACACCATCTGTGCTTTTCAGCCTGAGTAAAAACATCTGGGTACTTGAGAATAGTAACTCTGTACGAAAGAAGTTTCCCAGGCTGGTGATTATTAGTATTCTGCAAATGTGCATTGCTTTGTCCCACTTTGACATGATAATTTATACAACTTGTCCTTCTGAATTATGAAGTTTTCTTTTGCTTATACACCTCAACAAAGGTAAAAATAAAACATAACAAAATTAAACAGAAATGGTAGTGTGTTACTACATTTGTTCCATGAACATCTTTTATAGGAAAAGTTAATATCACAGAAAATTAAGTGATAAACAGAAGAGAATGTACATGTATACCTGTACATTTATGCTTTGGGTCAGTAACTTCCATTGATTACGAATCTCTATTTAAACACAATTATTTCAAATTTAAATGTCATTTTCTTTACTTCCTTCATTTGGAACTACTTCAGGGGCTATTGTTTCCATTAAAATATAGAAAGGGGACAAAGGGGAGATATTAATTTGAGGATAGAAGGCTTAATGTAATTGAAATGACATGAAAATATAACAGAACTATTTGGTGAGAGGAAGGGAACTGGCAAGGGGGAAGCAGGAGGGATGGAGGAGTGAAGAAGAGGAGAGGAATGAATAAAAGCAAAGCATAATGGTGTGTGTGTGTGTGTGTGTGTGTGTGTGTGTGTGTGTGTGTGTGTTTGTGTGATAATGAAGCACATAAATTCATACATTTAATTCAAAATTAAGGAAATGAAAGAAAAATACATGAAACAAATGCAGTATAAGAAACATGGGTTTTGTATCAAAGTCCCTACAGTGCCTGCTGTCATGTTTCTTACCTAACCCTTTGAATCAGCCTCCCTGATCTAATTCTGAAACATGTCTAATTAATTACTGTAAATAGCACCCACTCTTGCACCCATCCTGTTTCATATTTTCTTTCTTGTAGCTAACAATAATGATAATATTTTTAATTCAAAATTGTTTTCAAATATGGTGTCTCAGGTTTCACAACTCTGGTCTTAGATGGTTAGTCTCACTTATTATAATTTTAAAGGACATTAAACTATGAATTTCAGAATTATTAAGGCTTGAATGTGTTCTCCCAAACCATATGCTGTAAACCTAGTCACCAATGCCATGTTGTGTAGTGAAGCCTATTAGGACAATTAGGTCAAGAGGGCCTCATCCTCATGGGTTAAATGGTTTTCAGGCTACATGATCAATCTTTTGTACCCTCATGTGTTTTCCTGCTCTTCTGCCTTTTGCCATGAGATGCTACAGAAAAAATGTAAGGGCCCTCTCCAGATATCATTCCCTCAACCTTAGACGTCTCAGCCTCCAGAATTATGAGATACAAATTTTTCTTCTTTGAAAATTACCCAGTCTGCAATACTCTGTAATAACTAAACAAAATGAACTAAGTATAACTGACCTTCTCTAACTTTAACATTACCACAGAATTTGATAGCAGTCAAATTTCAGTTCCAAGGCCCTGGTGTATCCTGGGAATGTTTCTCCATTGGTAGACTGCTTCTAGCATGCAGAAAAACGTGAATTTGATTTCCTGCACAGCATAAACTAGGTGTGCTAGCACAGGCCTGCAGTCTCAGTACCTGACAGACAAAGTGGGAAAACCTGAAGTTCAGCTTCATCCTTCCTACATAGCAAGTTTCATGCTTGCTCAAAATACATGAAACCATGTATCAGAAAATCTGAATGATTGCCTCTGTGTTAGTGTATATGAAAATTAAACATGTAATTCAATATGTCAGTAAGCAGTTAACAAAATAAAATTGTGATGGCAGTTGTGCCTAACCCATTCACAACATATTTTTTTGTTTTTGTTTGTTTTGTTTTGTTTTTTTCAATTCAGGGTATATCTGTGTGACAACCCTGGCTGTCCTAGAACTTGCTCTGTAGAGTAGGCTGGCCTCAAACTCACAGAGATCTTCCTGCCCCTGCCTCCCGAGTACTGGGATTAATGGTGTACACCACCACCATGCCTGGCTTCCATTTACAACACCTTTTTTTACTGCTGAGTTCACATTGATGTTTTCAGTACACGTATGCACTATATACATGTATATGTTTGTATGCATGTATATGTTTGCATGTATGTATATATACACACATGTATATACCATATAATATGCATTTGTATGCATGGTCATGTATTCATATGTATGTACAAGCCAGAAGACTATCTCAGATGTCAATCCTCAAGTTCTGTCCACCACTTTTTAAAAAATATGGTCTCTCAGTGACCCGGAACTCACCAAACAGACCACAGTAGGTAAACACTGATTCCCAAGGATATCCTTGTTTCTGTCTCCCTAGGACTGTGACTGCAAACATACACCACCAGGCCCAGCTTTTTAATGCAGGTTCTGGGGATCACGCTTTCTAGGAAACAACCTTACTGATTAGCCATCTCCCTATCACCTTTTCAATATGTTTTAAGCATATATTTATTGTGAAAAGTAGCTGATACCATAGTGATGGTTTGATATATCAATATTATTATTTTGATACAACATGCATAGCACAAATTTTTAATCATGTGAGGTATTAATGTCATTTAATGTATCCATAATGTTCAATCATGATCACTATTCATCTTTATTATTATTTTTGTCTTGCAAAATAAATCATTTGAACATACTTGGTGAGTGTGCTGTTATATAATTCTATTATTAAAAAATGGAACCTGAATCTCCAAGTTTATAAATACGTTCAGAGGTAGTTTGGGTTAAAGCAACTTACTAAGATAATGTATCTGGAGGTAGCATAGCTTCCAGATGATCTAGAAGCCCTGAACAAAGGTTAAAGGACTTGACTTAGAAAAGAGTAGTGAGGGAAACCAGCATAGGATTTATCCATACCACCTGAACATGGGTGCCAGTTAGGAGGTCTGGGCAATCCATGGGGCCTCTGGTAGTGGATCACTATTTATCCCTAGAATACGAATGGACTTTGGGAGCCCATTCCACATAGAGGGATACTCTCTCAGCCTAGACACACAGGGGAAAGCTGAAGCCCTGCTCAAAATGATGTGACAGATTTTGAAGATCCCCATGGAAGGCCTCACCTTCCCTGGGAAGCAGAAAGGGGATGGGATAGGGGGTCGTTGGGGGGCAGGGGAGGAGGGGAGGGAGAAGGAACTGGGATTGATGTGTAAAACAATCTCATTTCTAATTTAAATTTTAAAAAATGGAAAAAAAGAAAATAGTAGTGAATGGCAATATTTTGCTTACTTTTGAAAGGCTATAACTAGAGTCAATTATTAATCATTCCTGAACGCCAATTTTGAGTTAGTTAAGAAGAAAGCTTGTAGCATCTGGGATACCTCAGAGTGGAGTGTGATGTCTTAAACGCTGAGAGCCATGATGATCAGTGGAGGAATACATTGAATGGGAGATTAGATTGAGTTCCACCATTCTTCTGCAATTATATCAAAGATGAGAAAGGTACTGAATGCTAGTCATGTTTCCTGTTGTATCAGATGATGTATTTGCCTATCAACTACATAGTTGCAGCATTTTGTCCAGTGGTTACCAACACACGGTTTTGCTCTTTCTGTTTGTTGCACCCATAAAATTCTTCCCTTATATCTACAAATAGCAGCATTATTTTATACAATGTGTACAAATGCATCACTTCCAGAAGGCCTCTCTTCACCATCTTATTTAAAATTTTCCATCTGTATCCCACCATCACCATCTCCCAATACTTTTTAGCATATAACTTTATTTCCACCAGAGAAATCATTATATCCTGTACTTTCCTTGTTTGCTTTCTATTGTCTTTCTCCACAAAAAGAGAGCCTAACTTTGTCAGATAACATTTCCAGAGCAATGACATGCATAAAACAAGAACTTGGTAAATATTTGTTAAATGAAGAAATGAAGACCTCTCCATGGGTTGAGGTTTATGTTATGTTAAAGCATTCTGGTAGGAGAAGATTTTTGCTCAGAGACATTTTACAATTCTCCACAATGCAAAATCAGATATTTGGGAATCCAAGGATAATTTTTCATATGTGTCAGATATCACCCATTTTCTGTCACTACTTCCAATGAGGCCAAGTTTTATGAATTATAAAGACAAGATTGGAGCATCCATGAGAAAATGCTGTAATTAAAATTTTGTGAGTATTTAAGAGGATATGATGACCATCACAGATGCTCATTTGTAAATATATATACATATGTATATGTGTAAACATATGTGTGTGTGTTTAGTTGATTGGACTTCATTCAATAAATTGCTGTAACTTAATAACTTAATTGACAGATCAGAAATAGAAACACCTGAGACATGATAACATCTGCTTCTGAGACCGTAATGAAAGTGAGTTCTATATTACCTGCTTCCCGTGGCTTGTCTTTTCTTTCATGCTCACTCGTGTTTCATTTTCCCTTTCCCAATTATTGATGGTTTGAACAAATAATTTATCAGTTTTATGTGGGTGTTAACATTAAACCATTTTTCTCTTTTCTTAAATTCCTTAAGAGCATATATCCTTTACCAAACCTTTTCGTTTGCAATGACCCTGTGGTAGAGTTTCCCATTACTTTCTTTTTCTATATTCAACAGTATTGCCTAGTGTATTTTGGACTGGCTTTTTGATCAGGCATTTTTTTCCTGATAATAACAGGCCATTAGGCTTTGACTTCCTGTTCCTTTTTATCAATATATTCTTTCTTTCTTAATCCTGGCTTTTCTTTCCAAGTCATTTTTTTATTTATGTTAAAAAATTTTGTATGATGTGTGATAAATTAATATTAACAAAATGGTTTCTATCAATAAATGGATTCTTGGATTTACTGAAAGTTTTGAACGGTTTAATTTTCTTCCTAAAGACAAAAGGCTATTTATTTTTTATATCAGCTGATGTAAGCTTCATATTTCTGGTCTTGTGGAAACCACATAAGAGCATTCAGCATTGTTTTTAAAGTTTTTGTTCACACTGGAATACAGTCTCGTTGATAATGTAATTATTTATTAGACATGTTAGATGTTAGAAAGTATGTCTACTTAAACTCCAAGAATAAGAAGAAATTCTACTAGTCAGGTTTTTGCAGGGTGGAGTAGGGGGAAACAGCCAATTCTACATAAATCTCCAAATATTGAACTTGTAAACATTATTTTCATAGGTATCATGTAGGATTGTAGTTTTTTGGGTGGACAAGGACTCCTTGTGCATCGCACTCTGGTCTTAAATGTAAGACCCTCTTTGCAGGCCTATACCACTATAACCATTATAAGAGTACCTGAAAGAAAGGAAGGACAAAAAGTGGAGGGTAGGAGAAGAGAGAGAATTAATTTCAGAAGACAGCATTTGGAAATCGGTTTTCTCCTTTTACCATGTGAGTCTTGGTTCCTCAGGAATCACACTCAGATTCTTGGTTTTGGTAGCAGGCACCTTAACTAACTAAGCCACCTTACTGGCTCAGAACATCTTTTAGGTATCTTGTGAAAATGCTACACAATGAGTAGAAAAATGTTTGATATGAAGTGAACTTTCAGAAATGACCAATTGTCTAACAGAATATTTGGTGTTTCCCAAATGCATCACGGAGGTCATGAATTTATATTTCAGGCTAGCTTTTACCAAACTGTATTCTTTAGAACCCTAGCATAAGAAAATTTTTCAATAGTTTTGCTTAAAGAAATGAGTGATTTTGTGACTAACATCTTGGAGAATGCTGCATACTTTTCTTATTTTGAGACAGGGTCTCTCTATGTAACACAGCTGTCCTGTAACTCACTATATAGACCAAACTGGCTTGAGCGCTCAGAGATCTGCCTGCCTCTGCCTCCCAAGTGTTGGAAGTAAAGGCACCACTGCATTCATCTCATGCATACTTTTTTCACTTAGATTATTATACATCAACACACTAATGCCAGTAAAAATATTCATGATTTAACTTTATTTTATCCATTGTTTTCAAACTTGCTGGGAAATCTTTTACTATAGATCATACATTAATATGTTACCAGATATTATTTTTTGGAGAGCACATTTTAGAGAACAAATTAGGATACCCCCTTCGACTTTAGCTGAACAAGCCATTCTTCTAAAGTATATTTGAATAATGAGGGGGAAGAGAAATGGTTTAGTGGTTTAGTGCTGCCCTTGCAGAAAACTTAAGTTTGGGTCCCAGCACTCTCATTAGGCAGCTCCCAAACACCTGTGACTCCAGCTTCAGAGTGTTCCAAAGCCTAAGACCTTGGCAGACATTGGTAATCATATGCATGTACCCACACAGACAAAGAGACACACATTTAAACAATAATAAAATTAACAATTTTGGAATACCTCATTGACAATGTGGACAATCAAACCCACAATTAGTTTTGTGGCCCAGTCAAATTCTCTGGTCTTTATTTCTAGAGTTAGTCCTTGATGTTACCACGGAACAACCATATTACAGCCTTGAAATATATCCTGTTTCTTATTTTGGATTTAAAAAATTATCCTTTGAGATTACACAACTTTTGGTTGTATTAAAGACCAGTTGAGTTGACTGACACTATGTAAGAGACTCATAAACCATTGTTAAATAAAAGTTCAAAAAACAATAAAAAATGGAATTGTAACAGTTTTGCGTAGCCATTGCACATTTTTTATATCGATCATGTTTCTATTCTCATTTCTACTCATTCTATACCATGGTATAGTAAGTTTTCTGGAAAAAGCCAAGACACACGGGGGTGGGCCTAGGCCCTATCCCAAAGGATACGAAAGACTCTGATGATACCCTATGGAAGGCCTCACCATCCAGGGGGGAGCAGAAAAGATATGTGATAGATAAGGTTTTAGTTGGGGGGGGGTAGGGGAGGACAGATGGGAGAAGGGAACTGGGATTGTCATGTAAAACAATCCTGTTTCTAATTCAAATAAAAAAAGTTGGAAAAAAAAGGAAGTTTTCTGTGGCTTAGGTGGAATTCACATCTATAATTTGAAGTGTCTGTTGTGCAATTTATTAGTCTTGGTGATACCAGAAAATGCAAGTCTTTTCAAACAAAGAGGCCATTTAAAGTCATTAATGATATATATAGAAAGAATTATATTTTCCCATTGCCACACCTTTGGAAAGGCACTGTTGTAAGACCTACTACTTGGTGAATTCCAGTTGCTTTTCTAATTGAAACTCTCAAGAATACCTGACGATGTAAGGAACTGATCCTAATGTGCTTGTTCACTCACTCACTCGCTCTCTCTTCCTTTCTTTCTTTCTTCCTTCCTTTCTTCTTTCCTTCCTTTCTTTCTTCCTTATTTTCCCTCCTTCCTTTCTTTTATTGAGGTCTATATAGTACTTTAAAAATTAAAATATAGTTATATCACTTCCTCATCCCTTTACTCCCTCAAGCCCCTCCCTTCCCCTGTCAAATTCATGACCTCTAACTTTTAAATTATTATTACATATATATGAATGAATAAGTATATAAACATAATCTGCCAAGTCAATTTAGTGTTGCTTGCATGTTTATGGTTTTAGTGCTGATCACTTGGCATTGGATAACAATTTAAGGGGTTCATCCCTCTAGGCAGTTGTTAATTACCTAGAGCTCTTCATCTAGGGTTGGGTCCCATGAGAGTTCCCTCATTAATGTTGGCATATCAATTGATGCTGTCATTATTTAGATCCTGTTTAGGCAACCATATTGTTGATATTTTATGGGTGTGACTTTCCTGAAATATCCAGAAGACACAATCTTTCAGCAGACTTACAGGTACTCTTTTTATAATCTCTTTCTGCCCCCTCTTCTACTATCTCCCCTGAGCCTTCAGTTAATGTAGAGATTGTGCTTTAGATTAATCAATGGGGCCAAGATTGACAATGAAGCAGGACAACAGGAAATAAGGTGGAGGAAGGGATTGCAGAGATTAAAGAAAGACAGCTGAACCCCTTAGCCGCATTGGATTCTGTTACACCAAGGGAGCATGCTCAAATAAAACCACATTATATCAACTTGGGAGAGGTGGATATGATGTAAATGACCTATAAAATGTCATATATACTCTGCAGCCAGGCCACAGTCCAGTCTGAATCACTTCCAAACTCTTTTATATCTCTCCTTTAAGAAATTATCTCCTTAACTGTCCCCTTGCCCCTAACAATTCCTTGTAAAGTGGTACAAACCTGGAAGCTCCAGTATCTTCTCTTTAGACTCAAAAACAAGAGCCTATAACAAGAAAAAATATAAAATTCAGAAAGAATGAAAGAAAGAAATGTAACTCTAGAACACTAAACAGAGGAGAATGGAAGACAAAGGATCCCTCTTCCCACACTATGGGGGACCACAAGCAAAAGAAAGGAGGAAGGTCTCCACAAAACCAAATCTTTTTTTATTAGAAACAACCTTCTTTTACATGTCAATCCCAGTTCCCTCTCCCTCCCCTCCTCCCCTGCCCCCCCCATCCCATCTCAACCCCTTTCTGCTCCCCATGGAGGGTGAGGCCTTCCATGGGGGACTCTTCAAAGTCTGTCATATCATTTAGAGCGGGGCCTAGACCCTCCCCTGTGTGTCTAGGCTGAGAGAGTATCCCTCTGTGTGGAGAGGGCTCCCAAAGTCCATTTGTATACTAGGGATAAATACTGATCTACTACCAGAGGCCCCATAGATTGCCCAGACCGTCAAACTGACATCCTTGCTCAGGGGGTCTAGAACAGTCCTATGCTGGTTTCCCAACTATCGGTCTGGGGTCCATGAGCAACCCCTTGTTCAGGTCAGCTGTCCTTGTGGATTTCTCTAGTCTGGTCTTGACCCCTTTACTCATCACTCCTCCCTCTCTGCAACTGGATTCCAGAGTTCATCTCAGTGTTTAGCTGTGGGTGTCTGCCTCTGCTTACTTCAGCTACTGGATGAAGACTCTAGGATGGCATATAAGGTAATCATCAATCTCATTATCGAAGAAGGGCATTTAAGGTAGCCTCTCAACCACTGCTTAGATTGTTAGTTGGTGTCAAACTCATAGATCTCTGGACATTTCCCTAATGCCAGAATTCTCTTTAAAACTATAATGGCTCTCTTTATTGTGGTATCTCTTTTCTTGCTCTCCTCAATTCTTCCCCTGACTCAATCTTCCAGTTTATCAGTTCTCCTCTCCCCTTTTCTTCTCCCCCTCTCTTTCTTCTATCTCCCTCCATGCTCCCAATTAGCTCAGGAGATCTTGTCTCCTTCCCCTTCTCTGGGGGACCATGCATGTCTCTCTTAGGGTCCTCCTTGTTTACTAGCTTCTCTAGTGGTATGGATTGTAGGCTGGTAATCCTTTATGTCTAAAATCCACATATGAGTGAGTACATACCATTTTTTGTTGTTTTGTGACTGGGTTACCTCGCTTAGAATGGTTTCTTCTAGTTCCATCCATTTGCCTTTGTATTTCAAGATTCCATTGTTTTTTTTTTTTTCACTGAGTAGTACTCCATTGTGTAAATGTAACACATTTTCTTTTTCCATTCTTCAGTTGAGGGACATCTAGGTTGCTTCCAGGTTCTGAATATTACAAATAATGCTGCTATGAACGTGGTTGAACCGATGTCCTTGTTGTATGAATGTGCTTCTTTTGGGTATATGCCTAAGAGTGGAATTGCTGGATCTTGTGGTAGATTGATTCCCATTTTCTTGAGGAATCGCTATACTGATTTCCAAAGTGGCTGTATGAGTTTGCACTCCCACCAGAAGTAGAGAAGTGTTCCCCTTTCTCCACATCCTCTCCAGCATAAACTGTCATAGGTGTTTTTGATTTTAGCCATTCTGACAGGAGTAAGATGGTATCTCAGAGTTGTTTTGATTTGCATTTCCCTGATGGCTAAGGATGTTGAGCACTTTCTTATGTGTCTTTCGGCCATTTTAGATTCCTCCATTGAGAATTCTCTATTTAGTTCTGTACCCTACTTTTTAATTTGTTTAGTTAGTGTTTAGTTAGTTTAGTTGGTGACTAGGTTCTTGAGTTTTTGTATATTGTGGAAATCGGCCCTCTGTCAGATGTGTGTTGGTGAAGATCTTTTCCCATTCTGTGGGCTGCTGTTTTGTTTTGTTGACTGTGGCCTTTGCCTTACAGAAGCTTCTCATTCTCAGGAGAGCCTGTTTATTACTTGTTGATCTCAGTGTCTTTGCTACTGGTGTGATGTTCAGGAAGCAGTCTCGTGTACCAAATTGTTTGATGGTACCACCTACTTTCTGTTCTAAGAGGTTCAGTGTGGCTGGATTTATGTTGAGTTCTTTGATCCATTTGGACTTAAGCACAAAACCAAATATTTGAAAAGGAGTTCTGCATGGGGCCCAGAAGTAGACACTTAGAAGATACTTGCTGCAGCCTGTGCCTCCTTTCTCCCAAAGCTGGAACAAAAGAAGAAGCTCTTCAGGAGGCCCTGCCATCAAACTGCTCTGTCAGGTGGAACAAAAAACATGGCACTATAAAATCTCCAATCCCCACTACCCCTACCTTTTCCAGTAAGCTGAACCTGACATAAGCTCATGAATGCAAACATATTCAGGCAAGAGCTGTGGGTTATGTGTTTAGAAAAGTTGCGTGGGGACTAGTGAGAAGAAAACCCCATGGCAAAGGTAAATTCAAGCATCGGTGCCCCATACACATGCCTTAAGAGTCTAAGATGTGGACAACCATGCATTGAAAACATAATCACTCAGCACACCATAGAGCAGGCAGTAACTGGCAGGGGCATACTGAGGACCAGGAAATTCCTACTAAGGGCCGGGGTGGAGGGCTGATTCTTGTGCAGGAATCTAACCCAACAGTGGAGACATTCTGGTTTAACTTGTTTTGAACTGCATAGAATTTAGCAACTTTCTCCCTACCTGCAGAGTCAGTTAGAAAAGACAACTTGTAAGGTAGGAGGAATCATATTCATCCTACAAGGAAGAATTATAGACTGGTGACAATATAATATTTTTATTTATATCTTTTTCTACATTTTACTTTCGTATAAAAGAGAAAATCAGGGATGCAAACAATGTCAAGGTGATATTTCATTCAAATATCAATAAATAAAAATAAGTATATATGTCCACAACACCTAAGAACTCATATGTGATCAAAAGACCAAACTTAAGAATCTGTATGACAGTGAGAGGAACTGAGATAAAAAAAAAAAGACACAGAAATCCAATTCAATGAAATTATAGCAGAAAATTTCTCAAACTTAAAAAAATTAACATCCAAGTACAAGAGGCACTTAAAACTACAAATAGACAGGATTGGAGAAGAACCTTCCCACAATGCAGTCAAGGTGACTTATATAGAGTTGTAAGAGGAAAAAAAAACACATACCTACCAAGCTACAAAGGCAAATATATCAGAATAGCATAAGGCTTCTCAGCAACCCAAAGCTAGGAAAAGAATGTAATGATGTATTTCAAGTTGTGAAAGTAAATAACCGCCAACCAAGATTGCTATTTCCAGAAAAGCTCATTTAACATTGAAGGAAAGATAAGGATATTTCAAGACAAATGCAAACTGGAGCAGTTCATGACCACTAAGCTAGCACTATTGAAGATGCTTGGTGGAATCCTTCACAGAAAGAAGAAATAAAAGGTCTTAATCGGAGAGTAAGGAAAAAATAAATTTTATAAAAGAAATGGCTAAACAAATGAGATTTAAAAAATAATCCATCATGCCCAACAAAACCCTAATCCTAATAGAGAAAAAAGGAAAAGAACAAATGAAAATTCAATCAACCAGAAAAATAACGAACACAATTATAGGAATTAGAAACCTCTCTCCAGTAATTGAATGTAAATGGCCTTAAATCTCCAGTTAAATCATGCAGACCAATGTGCCACAATATCAAAGACACTTAAAGATTGTCAGAGGATAGAAATAAATTTGTCAAATAAATGGAAGCTGAAAACAGTCTGTCATGGATATTCTGATATTCAAAGTGGACCTCAAACAAAAATCAACCAAATGAAATAAAATTACTACATATTAATAAAAAACACATCATCTAAACGATATAGCAATTATAAATATATATAAATTACACATTAGGACTACTAGTTTCATTTTAAAAGAGAGAACATAAAATGTCATATAAATCCTGATAAAATGATAGTGTGTAATTGCAATACCCAACTCTTATCCATACTAAAAATCGGAATTAAACTACATCATAGATCAAATGAACATGACAGGTATCTCCTGATTTTCATATTCAACGGAATCAGAATACACAGTTATATTAGTTACCTTTCTGTAACTGTGATTTAAAAAATTACTACGAAAAGACCCAAGTTGTTGAGGAAGGAGTTCATTTGGTTTATAATTCCAGGTCACAATCCATCATTAAATGAAGACAGGGCAAGAACTCAAGGCAGGAACAGAGTCAGAAACCATACAGGAAGGCTGCTTCGTAAGTCTGTATGTGCTTTGAGTTAGAGTCTCATATGGTAGTTTATCCTATAGCTGGGATTCACAAGTCTAGGAATCAAGAGGTAGAGATGGAAATGGTATCACTCACTGTCACCCCTAGTGACCCACAGGGAAAAATTTTTACTTCCTATCCCTGTGATTTTATGCTCTGTGGCCTAGAAATGTTGGTTCCAGAGAAGGGACCACTTGTGCCAGAAGATGCTGGCAAACTATTAACCTAGAAGTTAAGACCTTTTCCAGGCCAGCCATTTTAGGCTCTTGATAGCCAGAAGTCATCAAACTAGAAAGGGAATAGCATTGTTAGAATAGGTGATTGATCAAAACTACCAGGAGGTAATTGGATTGCTTCTCCACAGTGAAGATAAAGAGGATTGTCTAGAGAACAGGAAATTCTTTAGGGTATCTCTTGCTGTTACCATTTCCTGGATTAAAGTCAATAGGAAACCATAAAAGAACCAATCCAGACAAGTTGACAACGGCATAGACCCTTCATGGAAGGAGATATGGGTTATCCTTCCAGGGAAAGAACCAAGACCTACTGAGGTATTTGCTGAAGGTAGAAGAAATATAGAAATTCCCCTGGCCTTCAGTACCATATTTGACCTGCTGATGCATCCAGCCTTGTGGGCTGAGGAAATACACTGTTGTTGGATCACCTGAACTGTATTCTGAAAGCAAATATAACAGTTCTGTTCCTTTAGAGGGTCCTAGCTAATGCTACATTCTTTTTAGCCACTTACAAAAGAATCAAATAGTTTCTCATATCTTATCAAGGCATAATAAAATAAAACTAGAAATCAATAGCATGAGGAAACACAGACACTATACAAACCAATCACAATTCATCTGAACCTTTGGGATATAGCAAATGAAGCTATAACAAGGAAATTCAAAGGTATAGTTACTTCCATTAAAAAAATAAAAGCCTTCTCAGTTAAAGAACTTAATAATACACCTCAAGCTCTTAGAAAAGCAAGAAGAAGCCAAACTAAGACATAGTAGATGGAAAAGAATATTAATGGAAATTAATGAAATAAAACTAAAAGAATACAATGAATTAATAAAAAAGTAATTTCTTTGAAAAAATAAATTGATAAAGCCCCAGCTAAACTAACAAAAAGAAATAGAAAACTCAAGTTAATAAAATTATAGGTAAATGTGATAATATTACAAGAAAGTCTTATAAAACACAGAGGCTCACTGAAAACTTCTTTTCTAAAAAACTGAAAAATCAAGAAATGTGTAATTTCCTAGACACAAATAATCTAACAAAATAAACTCAAGATTATATAAAATATTCAATCAGATCTTTAAAAAACAGCAAAATTGAAGAAGTAATAATGTTTTCAACAAATAAAATGTTAAATATCAGCACTTCTCAAATCACTCTATAAAATAGAAAATGAATGATTATTATCACAAACATTTTGTGGTACCAGCATTACTTTTGATACCAAAATCAGATAGGGACAAAACAAAAAGAAAACTGTATATCAATTTCCTGATGAATGTAGACTCAAAATTCCTCAATAAACCCTTGCAAACCAAATTTTAAAATGCATTGAGAAGATAATAATATACCATGATGAAGCTGTTTTCATTCAAAGGATGCAAGGATGGTTCAACCTACCTAAATCATTGTAATGCAGCATATAAATAGACTTAACAGAAATCGCACAGTCATCTCAATAAATGTATAAAACATTTTTTTTCAAAGTGAAGCATCCCTCCATGATAGCAGTCCTGAAGAAACTAGGAATATAAGGTACACACATCACTATGAAAAAGACTATGTTATAAACCTGTGCCAAATGTTATACTAACTGGGGAAAAAAAATAAGAGCATTTCTTCCAAGGTCAAGACTAAGGAAAAGGGTGTTAACACACTGCACTTTTATACAATATAGCAATGAAGTCTTACTTAGACTGATAAAGCAAGGGAAAAATAAAAGGAGTGAAATTATTAAACTGAGGCAATGACTCATTGGACAAAAATCAGTTGTCACAGAAGCATGAAACCAGAAGTTTGGACAACCAGAAATTATGTAAATGTTGGATGGTCTTGGCAGCCTGCCTCAAATCCAGCACTTGGAAGGCAGAGATATGGGATCTCCAAAACAAACTAATAAGCACTGTGTTCAATTGGCAGACCCTATCTCGTGATCCTCCTGCCTCTGCCTCCTTCAGCAAATCCTACCAGCATGTGCCACCACAACTGGCAGGCAGACCCTATCTCAATGAATAAGGCAGCAGGGCCTTCACACATATGCACATGCCCTTGCACACGTAGGTATGTCCACACACATGCTTATATGCACATTCATCCATATATGTAAACAACTCCATATTATACTTAAAGACACAAAATACTATACCAGAAAACTCATAGATCTGATAAACAGTTTGGTAAAGTAGCAGGATTCAAAATCAATGTACAAAATTTACTAGCTTTCCTGTATACCAATATAAAATGTGTCAAAAAAGAGAGAGAAATCACACAAAGAATTCCTTCAGAATAGGTTACTAAAAAAATAAATAAATAAACCTAAGAGGGAGTGTGAATGACCTATATATTCAATGACGAGTGGGGGACATTATAATATAAGAAATTTAAAAGCACACTGGATGATGGGAAGACTTTCCAAGCTTATGAATTGGAAAAATAAAATATAGCTATATTTTTGGTTTTGAGCCTATCCTTTGAATGTGGATGGGTGGGTCACTTTGTGGCAGGAAGAGGTACAAATGAGGAAAGAGGCTGAATAAGAGATACTCATAGAGGCACATGACGATAAAATGATGCATATTTCTCTCATATGTGCAAATCTAAATTGAATTACATGTATGTTTGTGACATAAAATAGGGGAGTGGTTAGTTTTCCACAGAATCATTCAGACTTGGTGTTCTTTATTTTGTAAGGCAAGTTTTATGTTTCTGTACCACATCCTCAGTCCCTGCCTCTGATTATGAGAAGACAAAAATATGTGTATCGTCTACTATATACACTTATTTCTTTGAACCACACATTTACTAAGCATCCACCTTATGCAGCGATAGACAGTGTAAGCTAAGTAATACAAAAAAAAAAAACATATCAAGAGGAAAGTGTCTTCAAGGAGCTTCTGGGTTAGCAGGCTACATTTGATTAAAAAAGTTAAATGAACAAAAATACACAGTTTCTCTTTAGAAAAATGGTGAAATTTTCTCAATTTTGCAACAATCCTTTATCACTACAAATTTGTTAATTGTACCCTTATAGATAACTTAACGATTAAGAGTTTGTCATTAGATTTTATATTATTTATCTTAAGTAAAATTTATTGAATCTATTTAAGGTTTATAGCATATTATTATGAAATTTATATTAATAGTAAATGCATGCTGTGTTGAAGCAGATTAATGTATCTATCATCTCACATGGTAATTTTTGTGATAAGAGCAGCCAAAACTTATTTAACAAAATTTCCTAATAAAATCAAAATGTCATGGTATTAGCAGAAAAACAAGCTGTATTTAATTCTCTTTTATATGGCCATTTCCCCCATTAGTAATATGCACTATACTTTCATTTCTCTATACAAATTTTCTGGTGCCAGTGAAGTTCAAAGATCACTAGGCTTGGAGTTGAAGGTCATTTCTTGTTGTCTTTCCTTTCTATTAGTTGACAAGTCAGTCACCTTATCTATAAAATGAGAACGATAAGGGTTACACTTCTTCCCTTGTACAAGACAGGCACTTGGTATATTATAAAGTGCCATATATGTGGTGGGATCATGCGAAGTTCATTAAATTAATAAAGAGTTTATATGAGACCACTCTTTTGAAGAGAAACAAAAGTTGGAGAAATATTTAAAAAGAAATATAAATTGTGGATATTATCCTGCCTTTCTTGGCTCATATGCATTAAGGACAGATCCATGGTCTAATTTTGACCAAATTAAGGTAGAGGTTTTCAAGGGTTGAGAAAACATTTAATAGTGTCATATCTGTTGAAAGGTAGACTGTGCAAAATATATATTGACTGCTATTGCTATTTTCTGATTTCTGAAAAATACAAATGGTCTTTAAATACGCCCATATTACAGCAGTGATGGGAAATGAGCTTACCCAAGACTGCTGTTCTATTATCATTCTACTACTGATCAAGCTGGTTGAATATTTGATACAATTTCATATGCACAAGCATATTTGGAATTATCTGCATTGGCAGAGCCACTCAGTACTCCCAAGCACTGTTCCTCAAACCTCACTTTGAAAAGTATTAGAATATAATTCATTAGCCTCTAAAATTCCCACAAGCCTAGAAGTCCTAGAAGACGTATTAGAAAAATTCTCCATTGCAAGGCCCCATCCTTTAACCATTTTGGGTTTTGTTGATGCCTTGGATATACTGAAAGGAAATCTTGGTCTCTTCCAATTCTAGGCATAGTGTTTTGGAATTCCTATTAATACCAGCCTGAAACTTAGTTTTTACTTACTCTTAACTAATAATCTTCAGCAAAACACTGAAGGAGGAGAGCAGTGTATTTTTAGACAATATCAAAAACTGTAGGAGCCTACTCAGATGATGATAAATGTAGAAATTGTGCCTGTTTGGGTTGGTTGATGGATTGATTGTTTTGGAAATCACCCTAAGGCACAAAGCATATGAAAGGATTTTAGAAAAATGAAACTCCCCCATTGTTGAGATAAGAACTATTGGTGTGTATTAAGAGGTCTAACCCAAGGCTGGGAAGATAGTTCACCAGACAAGAGTTCTTATTGTACAAGCAAGAAAACCTTGGTGCCAATCCCAAGAACCCACATAAAAAGCCAGGCATAGTAAAATACATGCCCATAACTCCAACACTGAGGAGGGTGAAGACAGGAAAATCCCTAGAGCTTGCTAGCCTCCAGTCTAGCTATAGGTTGAGTGAGAGATACTGTCTCAGGGGAATATGGTGGACATGATTTCCTCTTCTGGCCTCTGCATGAGAGTCTGCACCTATATAAATGCATACACATACAATACACAAGCACACAAAGAATTCCAAGCTGGAAATAGAGAAAAATTTTAACATCAATGAACAAAGTTTTGAATGTTGCCAGCCCCGTGGTACATTTTGCTACACATACATATTTGGACATGTGGTATTTCTAAAATAGTGGGAGAATTAAAAACTGAATACTTGATTTTTAATTAACATTTAATAAAATAAGGTTGGATAAGGGGAGTTTCATGCCTTAACAAAATTTAATTTATATATAGATTAATTTAACTACAAACCTAATCAATTCTACCCCCAAAAAATAACTCCTTCATACTATGTGTTATACTCCCTTGTCAGGTAATCTCTGATCCACTGTTTTCTTTTCAAAATATACAAATATGTACAATTGTATAAATACAGCTTGTAATATTTGAGACTTCATTTGTTATTTTTCTATTGCTGTGACAGAATACTATGACTGAGACAACTTGTAAAAGAAAGCTTTTAATTAGGATTTCAGTTTCCGAGAGTTGAGTCCATGATGGTGGGTGCAGGCATTGCAGCAGAAACAGCAGAGAGCTCATATCTCAAACTCCAAGCAGGAGGCAGAGAACATCCTGGGAATGGCAATGAGTCTTTTGAGAACTCAAAGATCACCCCCAGTGGCACACCTCCTCCAACAAAGCTCCACCTCTGAATCATTTCCAAATAGTTCAAGCAACTGGGGACCAAGTATTTAAACATATGAGCCTTTTGGGGCCATTCTCATTCAAACCACCATAGAGGCTGTCTTTCATACAGCATAATAACTTTCAGATTCCTTTAAACTTTTCCAAGTGTCAGTAACTCCTTTTGTTTTTGCTGGATATTATTATTCTTCCTTGTTATGATGTGCCACAATTTATCCACTAACACACTGGAGAACATCTAGAGATTTTCCAGCTTTGAGTAATTATAAGTAGAACTACTAAAAACATTCATGTTATTTCTGCATTTTGTGTGAACCTTAATTTTCACTTCTCTGGGATAAATGCCTAGGAGTAGAATTGCTGGCTTATAAGGTAAGTATATGTTCAATTTCAAAAGAAACAGCCAAACCGTTTTCCAAGGGAGCCACACTGGTAATACAGGAGAATGTCACTTGTTCCACAACTTTCCCAAATACGTGGTATTTTTAATATTTTCCCTTTAATTTTAGCCACTGAAGTGGGTACTTAATGGCTTAATTTTAATTTAATTTTGTGTTTAATGGCTAATGGTGTTGACCATTTCTTCATATATTAAATTGCCTACTTTTTATTTTGTAAGCTAAGGGGACATTTTAAAAATTTGATGTAAATGGGCATTTAAATTTTTTAGTTTGACAGCTTCATATATTTATATAATAAAATTGAAGTTATTTTCATCTCTCATCTCTCTCCCTTTCCTGCTGGAACTCTTCACATCCTGCTTCCATGTCTTCTCTTTGTGACTCATTGTACTGAATCAGAGTTTTTTATTCACAGCATGGCTGGGGAGTTATTTACTGGAGTAACTTATCAGTGGTTATACTAGTGAGAAACAATGACATTTCCTCTTCCCTCAGTTATTAATTACCAATACTGCTTCAGGGGGACTGGGACATCATGGTCCCTCCATGAATAGGCATTTTTAATATCACAAAGTAAACAGAAAAACTGAACAGAATGGTGATTTTGAGAGGGTATTCAGGTTAGAAAGAAGGTGAAGATAAGAGTGAGTAACAGATACTAAAATTTAATAGCAGGATGGATTCTAGTGTTCTGCAGTACATTAAGGTAAATATAGACTTTAATATCTTATTATATATTACATAAGGCCTTGAAGAGAGGATTTTTTAGATGCCAAATATAAAGAAACAATAAATATTAAATTGAAAGCTGGTTACCTTTTGATCATTACATATTACCCATGTATCAAACTATCACACTGTATTTCATAATTATATACAATTATGTGTTGATGGATTTTTTAAATTGTAGTAAATGTACCTTCATCAAAGGTTCAGTGCACTGTGTTGTTTATTCTCATTTTATCCCAGGCTCATTGAAATTTGATTGTGAATCAACACTACTCTGCTGACAATTCTTTAGGAACCCAGCTTTTCAAGACCAAATTTTTTTTGGAACTGACACTATTGCTATCAGAAAATATGGGGAATCCCATCAGAGTTACCACATGTTGTCAGGGAATTTGAGGTCCCCCCTTTGGGTTCTTAGTCTCATCAAGAAACTAATTTAAGAATGGACTGAAATGAAAACATGAGGACAATTTTATTATTAGAGTTTGTATGAAAATCCCCAAAGTAGACAAGCTGTAAATCTTGGCAGCTGCCCGAGGAGGGAAATTGACAGTAAGAGTGAATACCATGCTATTTGTAAGCAGCCACATTGCAGACAAATAGCTACATGGCAGAAAGGTGGACTTCAGGGAAAAGGTGGAAAAGCCCAAAGCACCAATGACAGCACACTTAGGCTATGACTAGCATCTGAAAGAGACAGAAGAGTCAAAAAAGGAAAAGTTACACCTTTCTGAAAGGTGAACAGACTTAACATAGTGTCATGGTGACTCTGTAGCAACTACACAGAGAATAGGGTTTCCTGAAAGGAAAGGTATCTTACTCCATTAAAGGGATAATTATCTTTCTTGTCTCTTTAGCATGGCTTCAAGTAGGCCTGCTTTCCTGAGGGGTAGTGCCTTGCCAGGTAATTAGCTAGCCCAACTGGATTAACTCTTTAGAGAGAAGACAATAGAATGCTTCCACCCAGAAACAGATTCCATTCTTTTGTACAGAAGAAAATAGCTTTCTCTTATTGGGCTCAAGTGCTACTGTAACATTGGGTGAGACCAGTTAATTCAGTCTTGCTGAATATATCTTCATTGGCTCTGTGCAATTTACCAGAGTTATATGCAAACTCCTGGCATGATAGCTGAGGTAATTCATAATTTTCTTCCTATTTTACCTTTTTTAAAAAAATACATTTTCCTTTTTTGAGATACTTGGGAGGTGGAAGCAAAAGGATCAGAAATTTAAGGTCATCCTCTTCTACATAAGTGGTTTGTGGCCAGCCTGGGTTATATGACACTCTGTCTCAAACAAATAAAATAAATAAACCAACAAGAAATGAATAAAGGAATGCCAAGTCTTTGAGCTTAGGAAATAGCTCAGAGCCTTTTACCTCCACCTTCCAAATGCTGTGATCATAGGTACTCACCACCAAGCCCAGTTACCTACATTTCCCTGCATTGTTCCCTCAATTTTTCTTCCAGCCACAGACCTCAGGATTGTACACTAAGCCCAAAGATTGGTGGGCAAGTTTCCTTCCAATGTACTGTATCCTCAGCCTTTTCCCTTTTTGAAACACACTCTTGCTGTGTAGTCCAGGCTGGCCTTGCACTTACACTCCTTCCTCAGCCTCCCATGTGCTGGAATCACAAGCCTGTACCAACATTTCTGGTTCTACCTCACTTACATTCTGTCTCTATGTAATCCCAGCTTCATACTTCATTTGGAATGTTCATCAAGCCTGGTCAAATCTTACTTTGTTGAACTCCTAGTGCTTCACAAAGTGTATTCTGAAGAGCACCTGCATTGGAGTGTTGTGGAATTGTTAAGTGTGTGGGCTCCTATGCCTTGCTATTGAAGTACTCAATTAGATTTTACAGGAATGGGAGGCATAATGTACATTTTAACAAGTACCATATATATGATCCTTAGATACAACTGAATATAAAATCCCCTGAATCTATCTGCATATCACTTGTGACTCTGCCCACAACAGTTTCTCCTTTCTATAAAGGACTATCATAGTGTCTTCTTATATACTCTTGTCAGTAGTTCTTATTTTATCACTTCATCTGTTATGTTGCAATGCAATTTAAACGTTAGGTGTAGTTGATTGGTGGTGGTGCATGCCTTTAATTCCAGCACTTAGGAGGCAAGGGTAGGTGGAAATATCTAAGCTCAAGGCCAGCCTCGTCTACAAAGTGAGTTCCAGGATGGCCAGGGCTGTTACACACAGAAATCCGATCTCGAAAACCACCCCCCAAAAAGTTAGGTATGACTTAGTTTATAAGCCACTGAAATGCAGGGACTCTCTTCATACCTTGTTTAATATGTTAATAGGTAACATAATATAGTTTAATATAATGCACATAATATGCATATATAAAATTTGTACAAACTCGAACACACACACACAATGTTGTACACTTTCAGTAGTGGGTCTCTGAGATTCAAGGAAAACAATTGTTTTTAATCATTTTTCAAAGGCATAGTTACTCTGTGAACAATGGTGATGTAAAGCTTTGGGAATCTTGTCTGTGATTGGATATAGTGTCTATTTCCAGTGCTAAATTGATTTACCCCTTTGAATACTCTATTGACACTTCAAAATATCTCAAATATTTGTGATAGGAAGGGATGATTGGTGTGCTATATTTGTTCTACCTGCTCCTCATTATTTTATTCATATCATACATTTCCTGTGCCATCCATCCTCCCTTCCTGCCCCATATTTTTCCCATTATACAAGTCCCAAAGCAATTTCCATCACATCCAACTTGTTGTTACCATGTAAACCCACGATCCACATGATTTCTCCTACCAGTGACTACCTAATATTTCCTGTCTGTCATTCTTTTTTTTTTTGACACCTAACATAAAGATTGATAACTTTCTGGCTTTTCCTCCTACTCATTTATTGTTTGACTTTGCACAGGTGAGTGGCATGATTTGGAAGCTAACCCAGCTTCCTAGATGTTAGAGAAGTTTAGAAACTATTTTTTGATGTTAAAGAAATGAATTAATTAAGTACTGACTTTTGCTAAATTTTAGACAATTGTTTGTGTTTAGAGCTAGCAAGGGATGGCAAAATGAAAGTTATCGAAAGAGGAAACCACTGTGAAAATATTAAGCATACGCAAATCTATTGGGGGCATGGTTACATATACATGTACTTACACTGGTATTCTTAATTTGCAGTTAATAATGAATAATGAAGAGAGGCTGTGATTGAAGTAATATCTATTTTTTACCTGCATGGTCAAACTGCTCATTTTAAGCATCTTTGTCACGAGTATTAATATTAGTTGTATCCAAATCCATCATATGATGAATACCAATGATCACTAATATAATCCTGAAAAACAGATGACTTGTGCTTTGGTCTGTAGATTACAAATCTGTGGATATCACCTCATATTATGAAGGACAGGATGACCATGAATAGCATCACTGTGGCTTGTAGTAAAGGAATAGGAATAGTGCGAGCCTCTGTCATCTCAAATTTCCTTTAGGTTAGAGCCTACTTTACCCAGCCCACAGATCTAGGAATCGCACTTAGTTGTTCCTTTCTTGGTCTAACCCCATATCTTCTCTTAATTCTGTGTACCTTTTCCACGTGTCCTTACTACTAGTATCTTACTTCATGGTTTTCTACTTCACTGCGATTAACTATTTTTGAGCTATTAGATTGACAGAATAAAACTTAGACAAAAATAGTACAATAGATTTCTGGTTAGCCATAGCACATGGACTGCTTGCTTCTACCATTTACTAGAAAGTTAAAATAGAAATAAAAAGATGCAAATTCATAAGGATAAAGAGATGAAAAGAAACACTAATTCATGAAGAAAAGATAAAGATAGAAGACAGCAAGTATTAGCTACCCATTGCTATAAAAAATTACTTCAAAACTTAGTGATTTAAAAATAGCACAAAATATATGGTTTTTGACAGTCAGGAATCTGATAGTTGTTTAGTAGACACTGCTGATGTAAGATTACAGTGAGGATAGCTGTAGTCATAGGGCTGGAGAATCTGCTTCTAAGGTGGTTCTGTCATATGACTCTTTACAAGAAGCCTGAGTCCCTCACCACATGTGCCTGGTACACAGTCAGCTTGGGTCATTTTACAGCAAGAAACCTGGCTTCTAACAGAGCAAGTGATGCAAAAGACAAGGATGAAGCCACAGTGCTCTTTGACTTAACCTTCAGAGTTTAACAGCATCCTGTCTGCTTTATTCTGTTTATAAGAACCAAGTGATTAAATCCAACTCACACATGAGTAACATGAGGTTTCACATAATTAGTGAAGGAATGTAAATAAACACTTGTGGGCATACATTAAATCCACTAGAGAGTGGCAACTAGGTTAGCAAAATAGAGTATAGTATACATGAGTACAAAATGGCTACTCACTAAAAGGAATTGACTTTTCTCTGAGAGATTTTTTAAAAGCATAAAATCCTACAAGTTGGAATAGTGTTCGTGGCTGAAAACAAAGAATTGGTTGAAACCCACATACAAGAGAGTTACTTTCTCTTTGGACGATGCACAGGGTGTGGAAGACTGGAGCACTCAGTTCTGAATGGGAAATTTATCATACCCTTTTGCTCAAGCCTCAGGAATCTATGCAGAAGAGGAAGCAGAAAGAATGTAAGAGTCAGAGGTGGTGGATGTCTCCAAGGAAACAGCATCATCTAGACACAGAAGGACTGATGCACATATGAACTTACAAAGACTGTGACAGCATACACAATACCTGTACAGATTCACACCAGACAAAATCCCAACACAGACAAAGAAGGGGAAGTCAACTCAAAGTTCCACCCCTAACAAAGAAGCCTTTTCTGTGCTTCATTTTCAGTATTTAAAGAAAAAGTATTCACTTCTTTCTATACACTAATGGAAGAAATAATTAATGGGAAGAAGCTAATTTAATTCATCTCTCTTTCACTCTTATTATTTTAATGTCTAATTTATTGGGATAATTTACATACAGAAAATTTAGCTTTTTAATTGTACAATTCTGGTAATTGAGCAATTCATATAGCCATGTAATCAGCCCTTCAATAGTTGTATAAAATTATCCAATCACTCACAAGTTATATCAAGACCCTTTTTATTTTTATTTTAGAGGCACTCATATTTACATATCCATCCCCCACCCCCATTCCCTCACCCTCCCATCCTCCCATGTTTCCCACTACCCCCAACTCACCCCCACCTACTCCCCAGGGATAGTGGGACCCTCCACAAGGGACCATCAAAGTCCATCATATCATTTGGGGGAGGGCCTAGGCCCTCCTTGCTGTATCTGGGCTGCAATAGTATCTCCCCCACAGGGAATGGGCACGTCCATTTGTGCTCTAGGGATAAAGACTGGCTCCACTGTTAGAGGTCCCATACACTGTCTTGGCCTCCTAGCTGGCACCCACACTCAGAGGACTTGGTTAGGTCCAATGCTGGTTCCCCAGCTTTACAACTAGGGCCTCCATGTTCTCACTAGGTCAGGTCAGCTATTTCTGTGGGTTTCTCCAGCACGTCTTGGCTCCTTTGCTCATCCCTTCTCCCTCTCCTCAACTGGATTCCAGGAGTTTGGTTCAGTGCTTAGCTATGGGTGCCTGTTTCTGCTTTGAACAGCTACTGAATGAAGGCTCTAGGAATGTTAACCAAGGTAGTCATCAATCTCTTTATAGGGGAAGGGCATCAAAGGCAGCCTCTCCACCACTTCCTAAATTCTTAGTTGGGGTCATCCCTGTGGATCCCCTAACATTTCCCCTGTGCCAGACCTCTCTCATACTTGTACTGTCTCACTCTATCAAGGCATCTCCTTTCTTGTCCTCCTCTATTCCTCCCCTGTCTCAGTCCTCTTGTTCTCCTCCCCCCTCACCTTCTCTCCTTCCCACCTGATACCTCTCCAACCCCTCCCCATGCTCCCACTTTGCTCACGGGTTCTTGTCCCTCTCCCCTTCTTCGAGGGACTATGTAATCTTCTCTTGGGGTCCTCATTGTTTCCCAGATCCTCTGGCAGTGTGGATTGTAGACTGGTAATCCTTTGCTCTATGTCTAAAAAATCTTATATGAGTGAGTACATACCATGTTTGTCTTTTTGTGACTGGGTTACCTCACTCAGGATGGTTTCTTCTAGTTCTATCTATTTGCCTTTGTATTTCAAGATTTCATTGTTTTTTTTTTCCACTGAGTAGTACTCCATTGTGTAAATGCACCACATTTTCTCTATCCATTCTTCAGTTGAGGGGCATCTAGGTTGCTTCCAGGTTCTGGCTATTACAAATAATGCTGCTATGAACATAGTTGAACAGATGTCCTTATTGTATGAATGTGCATTCTTTGGGTATATGCCCAAGAGAGGAATTGATGGATCTTGAGGTAGACTGATTCCCATTTTCCTGAGAAACCACCATACTGGTTTCCAAAGTGGTTGTACAAGTTTGCACTCCCACCAGCAGTGGAGGAGTGTTCCCCTTTCTCCACATCCTCTCCAGCATAGACTGTCATTGGTATTTTTGATTTTAGCCATTCTGATAGGAGTAAGATGGTATCTCAGAGTTGTTTTGAGTTACATTTCCCTGATGGCTAAGGATGTTGAGCACTTTCTCAAGTGTCTTTCAGCTATTTTAGATTCCTCTGTTGATAATTCTCTATGTAGTTCTGTACCCCACTTTTTATTTTCATTGTTTTGTGTTTTGGTGGCTAGCTTCTTGAGTTCACTGTATATTTTGGTAATCAACCCTCTGTCAGATATGGGGTTGGTGAAGATCTTTTCACATTCTGTGGGCTGGCATTTTGTTTTGCTGACTGTGTCCTTGTCCTTTGCCTGACAGAAGCTTCTCAGTTCCAGGAGGTCCCATTTATTAATTGTCGATCTCAATGTCTGTGCTACTGGTGTTATGTTCAGGAAGCAGTCTCCTTGACCCTGATCATCAGTCCTTTATAAACACATCTCCTTTTTCCATAGTTTCCCCTTTTCTAGACCATCTTAAAAGTAAACAAATAGTGTATATAGCCTTTTGCATCTAGCTTTTTCATTTAGCATAATATATTTGAGGTTCATCTATGTAATGACCTTGAACATTTTAAAATCTACTTTTAAATCTACTGCCCATTATTAATTTTTAGGTTTCTTTTTATTGACTTTTGAGAGTTCATTTTCTCTAGATAACATCCCTTTAAAAGACATGTTATTGCTAAATAGAGTGACTGGTCTTGATCATTTTCTTAACAGTGTCTTTTGAACAATGGTGTTTTTTTTTTTAAGTTTTGTTGGTACAGAGTCTCACCCTGTTGCCCAGGCTGGCCTTAACCCCCTATCAATCCTCCAGTTTCAGTGTCCTAAATATGAATTACAGGCATGAGCCACCATCTGGTTTCTTATAGAAACTTTTATGAAATCCCATTTATCTGGGGGGGGGGGTAGGTCAGGGTAGGGTAGGAGGGGTACGGGTGAGGGGAGGGAGAAGGGATTGACATGTGAAACAAGTTTGTTCCTAATTTGAACTAATAAAAAAAAAGAAGAAGAAGAAATCCCGTTTATCAGGTTGTGTCTCTTAGAGATTATATTTTTGCTATTGAATCAAAGAAGTGTTTGTGGTGTGTGTGTGTGTGTGTGTGTGTGTGTGTGTGTGTGTGTGTGAGTGAGAGAGAGAGAGAGAGAGAGAGAGAGAGAGAGAGAGAGAGAGAGAGAGTTTTCATATGTATGTGCATGCATGTGGAGACCAGAAGCAAGCCTCATGTATTGTTCCTCAAGTGCTGTGCATTTGTTTTTGCTTTGTTTTGATATGGGGTCTCTCCCTGGGACCTAGAGTTTGTCAAATAGGCTAGGCTGGCTTGCTGACTAGTGAGCCCCCGAGATCAGTCTGTGTCTGCTCCCCAATGATAAGATTATAAATCCAAAATAGCACACCCAGATTTTTATGTGGATTCTAGAGATCAAACACAGGTGCTCATTTGGCACAGCAAACACTTTACATACTGTGTTATCTCCCCAGCCATTATATACCAAACTGAGGATTACACAGATTTTCCTTTTAGTTATTCATTTGTATCTTTATTTGTTGCTTACTTTAATTACAATGTAATTGTATCATTTCTCTCTTACCTGTCCTTTTTCCATCTCCTCCTATTCCCACCACCCCTGCTTCCTTTAATTTCATGCTTCTCTCTCTCTCTCTCTCTCTCTCTCTCTCTCTCTCTCTCTCTCTCTCTCTCTCACACACACACACACACACAACACACACACACACGCACGCACGCACGCACGCACGCACGCACGTGTACACACACACACACACACACACACACACACACACACACACACACACACACACACACACACACTGTGGTGGTTTCAATGAGATTTCCCCATTGTCTTGGACAAAATGAGTAATTGGTCCCCAGTTGGTGAGCCAACTAGGAAGGCTAATGAGGTGTGTGAGGCCTTGCTGGAGGAAGTCCATCATTGGTTGCAAGCTTTGAGGTTTCAGATGCAAAGCTCCATTCCCAGTTCACTCTGCTTTACTGCTTACTTTTGAGATGTGACCTCTCAGCTTCTTGCTCCTGATTCCATAGTTTTCACTCTGCCATCTTGGACTATGGCAAAAATAGATGGGAGAAGAATTATCTCCATATGCCAGGTGTGTCTAATGGTATGGATTTTTCTTCCTCTGTGCCCATATACCACCATCAACTCTGTTCATGGTGTACAGGTTCATCCCTCTCTCGTTTAGTCTATTGACACATGTGTTTGTGTCTTAGCTTTCTTAGAAATTAGGGACTGTTCTTTAAACAAAAGCAGAACAATTAAAATTGTCCTGAGAAAAAGGGAACATGTGGTGTTTTGCACTTTTAATTTTCTTTAAAGAAATCAGGCAGAGATTATGGCTCAGTGGTAGAGCATAGCATGTGTAGGGCTTGGGTTCCATCCCAGCACTACACACACACACACACACACACACACACACACACACACACACACACACACACACACACACTCGAGAAAAACAGAAAGAGATAGAGACAGAGACACAGAGAGAATGTGTATTTTTCCAGGTTGTGAGAATGGGACCAGCTAAGCCATTCAGAGAGAAAAAAAAATGTGTTAAGATGAAAAAGATTGGAGCTACAGCAAATGGAATTTAAACCAAATTCTTTAACCTATTGAGTAAATACAAGGAAACACACTTGGATTACCCTTGGTCTTTTCAGGCCAAAGAATGTTTCTGCCAGTCCTTTAACCTAATCAACCTGTAGTTTGGAAAGCTTAGCTTTCCTACACATGGGACAAGCCAGAAGAGCCATACTGTAGCTAAGAGATATCTCATCCTTGTCCTGAGAAGGTTAACCAAAAAGGGGGAAGGGAGTATTTTTTCCATTGGCAGCAACTTCAGAGTCTAGCCTTATAAATTCCTGGTGACAAAACTAGTGTTGAAAAAGCCCCCTCCCATGCTATAAGAGATAGAACTTGCCTTGTGCATAGTAGAAGGACCTCAAAGTGTGGTATAGGGAAGGAAAAGAAAAGCCATGTGGCTTTCTACCTTGATGGCTTAATCCATCATTTGTGTTGGCTCACCTGAAATGAAACCCATGGATATCATATCCATGAAGGTCTAGAGTGGCAGGCCTAGAAAACAGCATGCATGGCTCTAATTTAACCAGAGGGAAAGACTTCTTCATACTAGAAGATTTCAGAGAAAATCAGTCACAAATGAATGGAAAGTCTGAAATTTTCTTTTGCATTGAGCTAGACTCCTTTCAGAGAGAACAGTGGTCCTCAAACTTCCTAATGCTGTGACCCTTTAATACAGTTCCTCATGCTGTAGTGACCTCCAGCCATAAAATTATTTTCAATTCTACTTCCTAAGTATAAGTTTCTTACTGTTATGAATCATAATATAAATATATGTGTTTTAAGATGGTATTTGGGGTCATGACCCACAGGTTAAGGATCACTAGTCTAGAGTATGTTCTCCTTTTTACTCCTTCTGCTTCCCACCATGTCACGTTCACTGCGTACTCATATGAAGGAACTTTGCTCTTCATTCACTGCTTGAAGCCTCAGTACTGTGTCAGGTACTCTTTCTATGCCCACTTTTTATTTCACTTCAGAATACTTTACAAACAGTGACTTTTGATTCTAGAAGTACTAGAGGAATAAGGATTGTTTATGTGGCAGAGAACAGTTGAACATTCCCCTTTTGTCACTGTATTCCACATTTCAGTGGAGGACAATGGCTGATAAATTAGTCTGGTGGTTCTGCAAGTAAGGACAAATGCCTCTATTAAGGAGTAAGTCTGTCTTTCTTAAATTTAGGGATCCTTTTTGTTAGTCTGTATGTCCTGACAAGCCCCCTGGTGTACGTAGTTTAGAACAGAAATAGCAATGTTTGGATGGATCAGTTACTGGATTTCACCTGTTCATGACATCTTGGCGAGGAGATAACATTTTATTGGCTTCAATCCTGCTTAATTTGTGTAAAGATCATAATCTTGCTTTCCTTGAAGAAATCTTTCTGTATACAAAACAGAACAACAGCCAAGTACAATGTCATGCTATTTCCCCAAAGAGCCTTTGAGTTTTGGGGGTTGTTCCCTTGCCACTTTTCAACTACTAAATACCTAGTATTTAAGTCCTTATCAATGAAACACACAGTTTCTCAATTGGTGTTTTTGAAGCTTAAACTTTCTCATCCATCTATAGAAAATCTTTGCCTCTCACAAAAGGGAGATGATAACAAGGCCTAGCCATGTGGCTCACTGTAGTAAACAGAGGGTCATAGCACCACAAACAAATAAAAATAAAAAGGCTGTGAGCATCTAGTTTGACTGCATCCTTGAAGCTAGCTAATGTAACTTCTTTTTTCTCCTTGAAATCTTTAAAGGCTAGCCCTTCAGGGTTTGATCCTGAGAAGTTGTTGCAGGGAAGTCCTTCCTAGTGCACCATTTTCTCTCCATTTCTACAAATCTCTTACTAGATACTGCCTTTCATAACAAAGGGAAAGTGCCCCGCCTTGCATACAGGGTGATAGTGATCCATCCAAGGTCACTAGCACCAATGTTGATCTTCTTGTTATTTTCTTTAAAATTAAAACTGACTGTCCTGGAAGAGATTTAGCCATTAGTTCTATCCCTACCAGCACATCAGAGCTCTGTCTTCAGCCTTGTTGTCCCAGTTGCTTAGCTGTGTTTCAGATCCTTGGCATTGTATACTTCTCCCATCCACCCAAATCAATTTGTCCTATTCCCCCCTCCCTAGCTTTCTTTTCTGGCCACAATGCATAAGGATCTTTACTTGAAGGAGGGGATTCATGTTATTATTTTTCTGTAAAGTTAATTCAGCATTGATTCTTTTTTTTAAAAGGATTTTTAAATTGCCATTGGGAGATCTCTCAAATCCTATAGTTCCTTATGCTTTGCATACTCTACAGATTAAAGCAAGTGCCCTAGATTCCAAAGCATAAGGGTTTCTCCTGTCGTGAGCAGAGCATGACTGCTGTCTGTACTGTCTTAGGATCTTAGGATAAAAGGGTTGTCCAGTTGCTATTTACACACACTTTGGTGGTTCCCAGAGATCTTATTCCCAACTGCTCTGTAAGGGTGAGTAGAGGATACCAGCAACAACTGTATATTCAAGACTGTTAAAATGCGTATTCTGCTTCTATTTTACATATGTCTGAGATTAAATATGGTCTAAGGGGGTACAAGTTAAGTGCTGGATTGGCTTCCAATTAAAGTTGCATTTTCCTTTTGGTGTAGAGGCTGCAATATCCTGAAGTTTTCAGTAGAAATGCTGTTCTCAATGAACTCCAGGATGTAGAAACAGCCTGTTCCCATTAGGCAAAAAAGGCAGCCATCATCTTTAAAGTAATTTCTAACTTGATTTGGTGGAAATGAACACTAGTACTGCATAAGCAGTGTTTCACTGTAAAGCTCAGGCTGGCCTCAGACTTCCTATGTAGTCCATACTCTCTCAAACTCATGATCCTTCGTCATATATACTAAGATTGTAGTCATATACTATCATGCTTATAACCATTTAAAATGTTTTTTTACATTTCTTTGTTTTGTATGATAGAGGAATAGAGAGAGAGTGAGCAGAGCACACACCACACATGTATGCCATGGCACAATTGTGGAGGTCAGAAGACAATCATGAGGAATGAGTTCTTTCCTTTTACCATGTGGGTCCTGGGGTTTGAAGTTGTTAGTCTTCATGGCAACCTTTACCTGCTAAGCCATCCCACCAGCCCTTATAACCAATTGTAATACCAGAAATATACAATTTTGGTAGTGGTTTGTTAAACTGATGAGTATAGACTTAACTTTTTTATATAACAGTTTATTTCACAAATAATCTGTTTCCTCTCCCTATGAGCAAGTATTGCTTACATTTCTGAAAAAGAAGAACTTTAATGGCAGCCTAGAAAATAATTCCACAAAGGAATGCAATATTTCTTCTGTTTCTCCTAAGCCCATATGCCTTCTGTGTCCTTGCCACCTCTCTTGTGTTCATATTTCATTCAGTTTTCCATTCCCCATGAGATGCCCAGTGTCAGAATCATATTAAGCCTAGCATTCTTCAGGTCAGCCACTGTCAGTCACCATTACCACCATTGTTCCTAGGTGGACATATGTGTTTCAGAAATGATTATGGAGCCAGACTAACTTCTCATCCCATCGGAATTGCCCACATGGGCAACAGGTACTTTTCTCTGTTCTCTGACTCTTCAGGGCCCTACAAAAGTCCTATCAGCACCTTGAAGTCCAATGGCTCTGAGTCTTTCCTATAAGTTAATAGGAATCAAACTGCAGTCCCTTTCATTTGTTTTCTTACATGCTTTTCCTATTTTTCAAGGAAAGCTGGTGTTATTTCAAAGTAAGAAAAGCAAGGGCTCTTCTAAGTGTTTGTAGAATGAGCAACTAAGCTTTTCCTAAATCCTATTACATGTCAGCGAGTGCAAGAGTAGCTTTATGCATCTTAGTTAAAATACCAAGTAACTTCCAATCAAATAGTAGTCTCTCAAAATGGAACCTGGAAACATACTGCAACATCTGTCTGTGGATCAACTTTCAAAGTAAAAAATGAACCTATACTCCATATATTTCTAGTTTAATTATCAAACTTAATGTTACTAAGAGATCTCAGTTTCGTGAAGAGTCACTTTTATAATTTTTCTTCTTTTACTCCCACATCCACCATTCCAGAGTTCATCAGCAGCTTCACAGTCTGAGATCAGAGGATTCTGCAAGACAGTTTAATACATATGTACCAAAAATACCCAGAAAACAATAGCTACCTTGAATTTTCCAAACCCCTAAGTCAGAAAGGCTTAGACATTTTCAATATTTTCTTTGTAAGTAACAGACCAAAGCCCAGACCAACTCTTGCAATGAAAACCTTGTTTTTTGTTTTTTTTTAAAGAGCCTTATTGGTCTTTTAAGAATGTCCCAGAAAAGTTGAGCCATTGCTTTTGGTGGGTAAGTATGCTTACAGCTGAGTGTATGTGATTGCATGTGTGGGCATATGTTTGTGCTCAGCTGTGCACATTTCACTTTTAGACAAACTCACAGCCCAGGCTGCTGGGAACCAGATGTTCCTGAGGATTCTTAGAAGTAAACAGTGACAAGTGAGCTTCTCAAATCAATGTTGCAGCAATCTGGCTCTAGGAATGATGCCCGTTTGTAAATCAGAGAGGAGAGTAACAGCAGAAAAGATGGACATGAAACCACAAACATTGTAATATCCTCAGTGAAAAATGTTGATCAGCAATGTTGTAATATATTGTTTTATGACTTTAACTTTTCCTTTAGCCTTTGCCCATTATACTTTTGCAAAGATGTTGGGATAGTGGTTATAATTTTTTTTAAAAACTGAATAGTATATAAATCAGATCCAGGAGTTGGTTTTAAGAGTTATGTGACTATAATTAGGGTTTTTTTGTTATTTGTCTTTGTAAGACAGGTATTAATTTACGAAGTGCAGCAATGGTCACAAAAGTTCAGTTATGAGATTACTTTTATAGCATCGTATTTTGTGGGAGTTTTGAGAATTTTATACATTGTATTTACATATCCACCCCTCCCTCTCACCTTTATAATCCTCTCAGGGTACCTCCTGCATGTTCTACTTTCAAATTCATGTCCTCTTATTCTATAAATATTAATAAATCCAGTTAGTGTTGTCCATATGTACATGCATTAGGAGTAACCACTTTGGTGGCATGGGCTCATGCCTGAAGAAAACTGATTCTCACTCCCTCAGCAGCTATTGACTGCCTATAGATCTTCAAGTAGGGAATAGGTCCTTTTAAACCTTTATGTCATCCATGTTTGAATATCTACCATCATACTCTCATGTAGATCCTGTGAAGATTAACACGCTGTTTGGTGGATGTGATAACCCTTTCATGTCCAAAAGGCACTATATAAGAAAATGCATCCTTATCCTCTGGATCTTACCATCATTTGGCCTCCTTTTCTACAGTATTTTCTTAGCAATATTTGTAGGGGTTATATTATAGATATATTAATTGGGACTGCACACCTACCATGACTTATTCCCTACATTTTGACCAGTTATGGATCTCTGTAGTAGCCTATGTCTGCTGCAAAATGAAGCTTCTTTGGGAAGTGAAAAAAGTGAAACCTGAACTTATCTGTGGATTTAAGGGCAGTTGGGTACTCATCAGTTTAGCAAAATGGTAATAATAGGTAATAATAGAGTCTAGGAACTCTCCATCCACATGTTTTTACCTAGGTTTACAATATCAGGCATGACTTAGCAGACTTTAAGCCACATCAGACAGATTCTGGTTAACCCCAAGATGTTAATACTACTATTACACCATTGAGCATATCTTGCTATGCTAATTGTTATTGCAGTTCACAGGATTTATAGCTGAGAAGGGCCATTCATATCTTTTCTCTTTCTGCCAGCTTGCATAGTAAGTACCTTATAGCACGGAGAAGAGGCTTCCAGGTTCATCCCAACTTTATTTATCTGAATCCTGTGACCAATGTATCTGGTGTCTTTAACAACAGGGTTTGACTCTGTTAAGTTGTAACAGGCACCAAGATCAATGGCAATAGTGTATATTGTTGGGAGAGTCTTTAGTGGTCCCTGGCTTACAACTTGAAGGGAAGTATCCATAGCCTGGCTGGCACTGGGCTTAAGATATGAATTCCCATTTCAATTGTATGTGAAAATGGTTCCTCTGAGAAAAAGAATTGGATACAATTCAAATAAGTTCCCCTATAGAGGAACTACCTTTCTTTGAAGAGAATGGAAAATGTTCCCTATGCAGTCTAGAGAAGCCCATTTCTGAGGCACCATGGTTGACCCAAAGGTGATCTTTAAATCTAACTCTTCTCCAGCTGAAGAAGAAATTATTGAGTCTCCATCCTCTTTGTATGTAAAATAAAATTCCTTCCTATAAGAAAATATAACTAGATAATTTTGGGAGTGGTCCTAATTTTACACCTGGAGCCCATATTTGTATTTGGAGTTGCCTTGTTTAGAGAGTGATGACAGAAGAAAACTTTAAAGATTACCTCCACTTTGATGATTCTTGGAATTTTGACCATCCTCTCATTCTCTACAATATGCTTTAGCTCTTACAGTCTTCAAATAGTTGCTTCATTTATTCTGTGTAATTTTAAATCAGCATTTAATAGAAAGGGCAGAACACAGTATAGTCACCCCACCTTATCTGAAACTAGGAGCCACCTACATATGCTTTAGACAGGAAATGATATTCTGTAACATTTCTAAAGAAAGTAAATTACAGCCATTTAAAGTCATTTCCAGAGAACATTTTGTTAATACCCAGGTTTCTGTTTAAGAATTTTTTTTCTCCATGAGGAAATCACTTTCACATTTAGTGTAATGCAGGTTTTCTAGTATGAGTTCTGTTTGCCTTTGTCTGAACAAAATTATTTCACTTTTATTTTGAAAGATATTTTGGTAGGGCATAAAATTCTGGGTGACAGTTTTTTTATTTTCTTTTATGTTTGGCTCCGGTGCTTTATAAAGTGTCACTCCATTATCTTCCAGAGTTCTAATAATATCTGCTGTAATTACCTTTGTTTTCCCATAGGATTGTATTTTATATTCCTTTAGCTACTGTCAAGATTTTATCTGTAATTTTAAACAATTTGATGTGCGTATATGTTTTAAAATGATTTTTATCCTGCTTGGCATTTTCCAAACTTCTTGGATATACTCTTATTTTTGTAAAAGTTTTAAAGTTATTAAATATCAATTTATTTTAAATTCTTTTGTTAATATACATATGTGTGTGTTAGATCTTTTGGTACTATTCTCATCTCTTGGATGTATGTTTTGCTTATTTTCTACTCTTTGTGGTAAAGTTTGTACAAGCTTTATTGGTTTATCTTCAAATAAGGGGTCCATACCAGGCTGGTGAAACCCACATAAACAGATGACCTAAACAAGGGAAAACTCTTGATCCCCAGACTGATAGCTGGGAAACCAGCATGGGACTGATCCAGACCCCCTGAATGCGAGTTTCAGTGAGGTGACCTTGGAAATCTAGGGGGCCTCTTATAGTGGATCAGTACTTATCGCTACCATAGGAATGGACTTTAGGAGCCCATACCATGTGGAGGGATACTCCTTAAACCTAGACACAAAGGGGTTGGCCTAGGCCCTATCCCAAAGAATATGACAGACTTTGAAGACCCCCTATGGAAGGCCTCACCCTCTCTGGGGAGCAGAAAGGCTATGGGATAGGTAGGGCTTTAGTGGGGGGGGGCAGGAGAGGAGGGGAGGGAGAGGGACTTGGGATTGACATGTAAAATAAAATTTTCCTTCTAATAAAAAAGGAGGAAAAAAGAAGAAAAATAAATATGAGACAGTTCAAGGCATTCTGTTATTGTATTGGTTACTTTTCTTGTTGCTGACAAGAAGCAACTTAAAGAAAGCAAAGTTTATTTTTGGCTTCCAGTTTGAGTTGAGGCAGCCAATCTTGCAGGGAAGTGTGGTAGGAGTTGGCTCCAAATTAGCTGGAACATGGGGCTGGGACTCTTCAGCTCATCACACTTGTGTTGAAAAGGAAGTGGAAGAAAGCAGAAAGTAGTTGTATTGTAAGCCTCAGAGTGAGCACTCTAGAGATCTACTTCCTCCAGGTAGACCTCACTGCCTAAAGGCTCTCAACCTCTCAAAATAGCGCCACTGGCTAGGGATCAAGTGACTAAGCACGTGAGCCTATAGGAGACTTTCCGTATTCAAATATAACAGTCTATGGGGGGCATTCCTGGCTCCCATAGGTTTATGGGCATCCCAACACATTCAGTCCAACTTTTAAAATCCCGATAGTTTTATGCTTCCAATAGTGTTCTAAAGTACAAAATTTGGACTGGAGATGCCCTACTTGGTAAAGTGCTTACTTTTCAACATGTGGAGGTTATTTTGGATTGCCAGTACAATGCAAAATCTGAACATGGCATGCTAAGAAGCTAGATCCAGGAAGACCCATAGGGTCTCCTGGTTAGTTAGTCTTTCCAAATTTGTGAGTTCCAGGTTCAGTTAAAGACTCTGTCTCAAAAACATACTATGGAGAGTGGCAGATAAAGAAGATATGTAACACCAGCCTTTGGCCTCCATACATACATGAACAGACATGCATGCCCATACACATGTGCACACACAGGCACATACATGTGGATGTACTACATGCACCCGAACACACATACACACACACACCAAAGTCCCTTCTGAAACTCAAGCCAGTCTATTAATTGTGAAACCATTGTTAAAAATTTTTAAGTTACACACTTCCAACATACAATCACACAGAATAGAGATTCCCACTCTGGTGGTTTGAAAGAAAATGGCTTCCATGTGGAGTGGAACTAGGAAGAAGTGTAGCTTTGTTGGAGTAGGTACGGCCTTGTTGGAGAGATTGTGTCATTGTGGGGTGTGAGCTTTGAGGTCTCCTATGCTCTTGCTAAACCCAGTGAACACAGTTCACTTCCTGCTGCCTGCTGATCCTGATGTAGAATTCTCAGCTACCTCTCAAGCACTGTGCCATGCTACCCTCTATGATGATGATGGACTAAACGACTGGAACTGTAAGCCACACCAATTAAATGTGTCCTTAATAAGAGTTGCCATGGTCATGGTGTCTCTTCACAGCAATAGAAACCCTCACTAAGACATACTCTTAAAAGGTAGGGCTACAAGGAACATGGGTTTCTGTGAGGAAACCTCGGAAATCTACGGGACCTCCTGTAGAAGCCCCATATTTATCCTTAGCATAGGTGTGGACTTTGGGAGCCCAATCCATATAGGGGAATACTCCCTGAGCCTAGGCCCTGAGCCTAGGCCCTACCCCAAAGGAAACGAAAGACTGATGACACCCTGTGGAAGGCCTCGCCATCCAGGGGGAGCAGAGAAGATATGTGACAGATAAGGTTTTAGTGGGGGGGCGGGAGGGGAGGACAGGTGGGAGAAGGGAAATGGGATTGTCATGTAAAACAGTCCTGTTCCTAATTCAAATAAAAAAAGTTCGGAAAAAAAAGGTAGGGCTAGATCTTGATCCTGGCCATTATTGTCCATGTGTCTATCAGCATTTTTGTCATTGAACTTATTGCCAGAATCACTGTTTAAGCTCTGATTATAGCATTCTAGAGGTTCTCTAGCCCCCAGTACCAAACTCTTCTACATTCTACTCCCAAACTAATTCTTCTCCCTAGCATGGCAGGTTTATTACAGCAGTGATTCCACTTTGATAGGAGTTTTCTGTAACAGTTGTTTTTCTTCTCACCATGACCAAATGCCAGAAAACAAGTAACGTAAGAGGAGGACATTTTATTTTTGGATCATGATTTTAAAAGTTATCAACCATCATAGTGAGGAAGGCATGATAGCAGACATGTCTAAAAATGCAAGGATCATGCAGGTAGGATTCATCATATACTCATTAAAGCCGATCACAATGTGGAGTCAGATCTAGATTGATAACAGGTAGTTTACTAAGTAATAGTACTCACACAAGTCCACTCAGCCAGGTGGCAGGGAGCCAAAAAAGGGGCCAGCTTGTGTGCCTCTAAACTACTTAAACCTTTCCCACGTCACTCTGACTACGCCCAATCGGGCATGGTCAGCATTACTTCTAAACAGGATTTCCCCTACAACTTACATTGTGACAAAACAGTAATAGAGGTGTAATGGAAACAAAAATGAGGAAGGCTATAAAACCCCAAAGCTTGCTCCCCAGATAACCAGTTCCTTCAACTAGGCCCATGTTCCAAAGATTCAACAACCTTCCTACATAATGTCACCATCTGAGGACTAAATATTCAAACACACGAATCCGTAGGGTACATTTTATATCCAAATTGTAGCAATTGTTTTTTGTTTTGTTTTGTTTTTTTGTTTTGTTTTTCCAAACAGGGTTTCTCTGTGTAGCTTTGGAGCCTATCCTGGAAGTCAACAATTAATATGTTTTAAAACTTTTTTCTGAAATTATTCTCCTGTTCTGGTGTGTTGTCCACCTTTTTCATTAAAGGCTATTACATAATTATGAGAATTACTTCAAATTTAATTTCTTATATATTATTCCCCACATCAATATGGTTTGCTTCATTATTTTTCTTTTTTTGATTTTTGTCAAAATCAAAAGCTATAATTTTAGTGATTTATTTATTCTTTTACATTTCATTTTACATTCCAACCACAGCTCTCCCTCCCACCCCTCCTCTCTCCCCACCTTGCCTTTCCCCAAGCCCGCCCACAGGTCACTCCTCCTCACAGGTAAGGGCTCCCAGGAGGAGTCAACCAAGTCTGACACAATAGGTTGTGGTAGGGCCAAGCCCCTCTCCCCTGCATTAAGGCTGAGCATGGCATCTTACCATAGGGAATGCACTCCAACAAGCTACCTCATGTACCAGGTTTATATCTTGGTCCTACTGCCAGGGGACCCTCAGCTAGTCCAAGCTTCACAACTTTCTCCCACATATGGAGGGCCTAGTTCAGTCCTCTAGAGTCTCCACAGCTTTCAGTCTAGAGTTCATGAGTTTTCACAAGCTTGGTTCAGCTGTCTCTGTAGATTTCTCTCCATCATGATCTTGACCGCCCTTGCTCATGTATTTCCTCCTTCCTCTCTTTGACTGGATTCCCAGAGTTAGGCCTGGTTCTTGGTTGTGGATCTCTGCATCTGGTTCCATCAATCACTGGATGAAGGTGCTATGAAGATAGTTGGGGCATTCATCAACCCGATTACAGGGGTAGGCCAGTTCAGGTACCCTCTCCATTATTGTTAGGAGTCTTAGCTGGGGTCATCCTTGTGGATTCTTGGGAGTTACCCCTAGCATCAGGTTTCTCCATAATCCCATAGTGGCTCTCTCTATTAAGATATTATTTTCATTGCTCTTCCACTGCATCCTTCCCCCCTTGACCATCCTGTTCCCTCATGTTCTCCTCCCTTTCCCTTTCCCTTTCCCACCCCTCACCCCCAGTTTACCCAGGAGATCTCATCTAATTTCCCTTCCCTGGGTGATCCATGTGTCCCCTCATGAACATTCCTTCTTACCTAGCCTCTCTAGGCCTGTGGATTGTAGCATGGTTATCCTTTATTTTACAGTTGATATCCACTTATGAGTGAATACATACCATGTTTGTATCTCTGAGTATGGGTTACCTTACTCGGGATGTTTTTTTTTTTTTTCTAGTTCCGTCCACTTGCCTGAAGATTTCATGAGGTCATCGGATTTTTTTACAGCTGAGTAGTACTCCATTGTGTAAATATACCACATTTTTCTTACCCATTCTTCGGTTGAGGGGCATCTCGGTTGTTTCCAGGTTCAGGCTATTACAAATAATGCTGCTGTGAACATTGTTGAGCAAGTGTCCTTGTGGTATGATTGAGCGTCCTTTGGGTATATGCCCAAGAGTGATATTACTGGGTCTTGCGGTAGACTGATTTCCAGTTTTCTGAGAAACCACCATACTGATTTCCAAAGTGTCTGTACAAGTTTGCCCTCCCACCAACAGTGGAGAAGTGTTCCACTGACTCTACATCCTCTCCAACATAAGCTGTCCTCAGTATTTTTAACCTTACCCATTCTGGCAGGAGTAAGATGGTATCACAGAGTTGTTTTGATTTGCATTTCCCTGATTAGGATGTTAAGCACTTCCTTAAATGTCTTTTGGCTCAAATGACACATAAAACCTCACACACTTATAGTGGGAGACTTTAACACCCCACTCTCATCACTAGACAGGACCACCAGACAGAATCTTAACAAAGAAACAAAAGAACTAACAGAAATTATGACCCAATTGGGTTAAACAGATATCTATAGAACATTCCATCCAAACACAAAAGAATATACCTTCTTCTCAGTGCCAAATGGAACCTTCTCTAAAATCAACCACATACTTGGCAATAAAGCAAATCTCAACAGATAACAAAAAATTGGAATAACCCCCTGTATCTTGTCAGACCACCATAGCTTAGAATTAGAATTCAACAACACAAATTGCCGAAACCCCACAAACTCATGGAAATTGAACAATGCTCAATTGCATCACTCCTAGGTAAAGGAAGAAATAAAGAAACCAAAGACTTCCTAGAATTCAATGAAAATGAAGGCACAGCATACGCAAACCTATGGGACACTCTGAAAGCAGTTCTAAAAGGAAAGTTCATAGCACTAAGTGCCCACATGAAGAAACTGAAGAATAGCCACATTAGAGAATTAACAGAACACCTGATATCTAGTTTCTTGAGTTCTTTATATATTTGGAGATCAGCCCTCTGTCAGATGTGGGGTTTGTAAAATCTTTTACTACTGTGTAGGCTGTCATTTTGTTTTATTGATAGTGTCCTTTGCCTTACAGAAGCTTTTCAGTTTCAGGAGGTCCCATTTACTGATTGTTGCTCTCAGTGTCTGTGCTACTGTTTTTATATTTAAAAAGTGGTCCCCTGTGACAATGTGTTCAAGACTGCTTCCCACTCCCTCTTCTATTTTTCTCTTGCCAATTTCATATTCTCTTTCTTTCTCTCTTCCTGTATGTCGGTTCTATAGGGACCGTATCTTAGTGTTTGGTGGTAGATTTTGTATGCAGAACAATAGAGATTGTTATAAATAATAATTGTCTCACAGACTGATGATCACCTAATATTTGATAAGGTATCAAAAACATACACTGGAAAAAAAGTCATCCTATTCCACAAATCTTGCTGACAAAATTGGATATTCAACTACAGAAGAATGATTAGATCCTGATTTTTTTTAACCACGAAGAAAATTCTATTAAAATGAGCCAAAACCCTTAATTTAAAACCTGTAGCTGCTAAAAGCAAACAGGGGTACATTTGAAGTTATTGGGATAATCCTAACTGTTCTGAAAAGGCTCTAATAGAACAGGAAATAGTTCTCAAGGTCAACAAATGAAACTATATGAAACAAAGAGGTTTCTGCATAGCAAAAGAAACTATCCTGCAAGTAAACAGACAACCTGCACAATTGTAGAAAAAAACTTTCCCAGCTATGCCTTAGACAGAGTGTTGATATCTATATGAAAACTGTAAAAATTAAACACACACTCAAAAAACAAAACTACCAATCAGTAAATATGCTAATGAAATGGACAATTTCCAAAGAAGAAACATAAATAGCCAATAAGTATTGTTGGGAAATTTTAGTATCCTTAGCCAATAGGAAAATGAAATTTGAAACCACTTTGATACTCCATCTTTCTCCTAAATTACAATAGCTATTATAAAAAATGGGAGGGAGTGTACAATGCTATGTATGAAGATAGGATATTCATTAAAATAACCATCATTTTGGTGAAATACAATGAGGACAAAATCTAAGAATTCCATAGTTCTTATTGATAATCTTTCTAAGAAAAGTAGTGCATTTTTTAATTTAAGAGAATTTTACCTAATTTGATGTGTAAAAATTATTCTTCACTGATTAAATATATTCTTTCATAGTTTGATGGATCATAAGTCTATAGAAAATAGAACAAGTGACAAGAAATGCTGGTGAGGGTATGAGGAAAGAAGAACCTGTATTCCCTGCTGGTGACCTGGTGGGAGTATTTCTGCGCATATTCCCAAAGGACTGAATGTCCTACCACAGAGATACATGTTTATTGCTGCTTTGATCACAATAGCAAGGAAATGGAAGCAGCCTAGATGTCCGTTAACTAATTTTAGAAGTTTCATTACTCCAATGAAAACCCCATGTCTATGAGCAGTCCATTCCACATTTCAACCATTATGTCTAGCCCAAAGCAACCATAAATATACCTTCTATGTCTATATGTTTCCCTCTTTGGGATGCTTCATAAAAATAGGATTATATAAAATATGATCATTTGTGATTGTTATTAAAAACGAAACAAACTATTTTCAGGCCTTATCTACAAAGTAATTAGCATTATGAGCATCCCATTGTATCTTATTGCTGAAAAGCATTCCATCATATGGCTACTCCTAATTTCTGTGTTCATCAGATGGGCATTGGAATTGTTTCAACCTTTTGACTATTGCAACAGGAATATTCACATAAAAAATTGGTTAACTAACTAATTCAATGCCAGCACACAGTTGGAATTACTTGGTTATGTACTTATTCTGTGTTTAACTTTTCAGGAAATTGCCAAACTACTTTCTGAAATGCCTATAACATTTTGCATTACTACTACCAAAAACTGAAGATCCTAATTTCCCCAACACCAACATTTAGTATTGCCTCTATTTTCCATTACAGCCAGGCTAGTGGGTGTGAAGTGATATCTCTTTGTAGTTTTGACTCATAGTTTCTTAATGCCTAATGATATTAAGAATGTCTCTGAGTGTTTTTTGGGTATTGTGTTATGTTCTTAACAGAAACATTTATTCAAATCCTTGTCCTAATTTCTAATTGCTTTTCTTTTGCAATTTACATTGTAGCAAATATAAACAGCGTAGTTGTTTTGTAGCCCTATTTTGGAACCATCACTCTTATCCATCTCTATAACTTTTTCATCTTGCTGTGCTCAAGCTCTAATTCTCACATACCCCATCCTCTGACAGTCATCATTTTTCTTTTCTCTGTGTTTTTATGTAGGCACCATATATAAATAGAATATTGCAATAGTTATCCTGTATTGGCTTGCTTATTTTGCTTAGCATAATATCTTCAATGTTCATGCAGATGAGGAATGAATCAGAATTTTATTCCTTTTTTCTTTTTTCCTCCATTTTTTATTTAAATTAGAAACAAGGTTGTTTTACATGTCAATCCCAGTTCCCTCTCCCTCCTCTCCTCCCCTGCCCCCCACTAACACCCTACCTATCCCATACCATTTCTGCTCCCAAGGGAGGGTGAGGTCTTCCATAGGGTGGTCTTCAGAGTGTGTCATATCCTTTGGGACAGGGACTAACCGCTGCCGCCCCCCACCGTGTCTAGGCTGAAGAAGTATCCCTCTATGCAAAATGGGCTCCCAAAGTCCATTCCTATTCTAGGGATAAGTACTGATACAAGAGGCCTCCTCACTGACACCCAAACTCATGGGGTCTGATCAGTTCCATGTTGGTTTCCCAGTGATCAGTCTGGGGGACAAGAGTTCCCCCTTGTTCAGGTCAGCTGTTTCTATGGGTTTCACCAGCCTGGTCTTGACCCCTTTGCTCATCACTCCTCCTTGTCTGCAACTGGATTCCAGTTCAGTTCAGTTCAGTTCAGTGTTTAGCTGTGGCTGTCTGCTTCTACTTCCATCAGCTGCTGGATGAAGGCTATAGGATGGCATATGAATTACTTATCATTCTCATTATCAGGGGAGGGCATTTAAGGTAGCCTCTCCACTGTTGCTTAGATGGTTAGTTGGTGTCATCCTTGTAGATCTCTGAGCATTTCCCTAGTGCCAGATTTCTCTTTAAACCTATACTGGCTCCCTCTCTGATGGTATCTCTTATTTTGCTCTCCTCTATTCTCCCCTCTACACAACCTTCCTGCTCCTTTATGTCCTCCTCACCCATCCTCTTCTCCCCTTCTCATTCCCAAGATCTCCTGAGCAAATTGGGAGCATAGGGGGAGGGGAGAGTGAGATAGAAGAATTTTATTCCTTTTTTTACTTTTATTCCTTTTTAAGTCAGAACAGGAGAGCCATGTCAGCAAGATGGCAGAATAAACCACTCCCAGCAAGTATACTCCCCCAGCAGCAAAAATTTATACCCAACTACAAATAAAATTACTTTGTGGAATCCTTGGAATTTAGGTAAGAGTTTGTGAACTTCATTGGTACCTAAAATATATGAAGATTATTTTAGAGGGCGGATTCATGCATAGGTGGCAGACTTGCCAACCTTTGTCCCAGTTGCAGAGGTTCCATCTTCTTATGAATTTAGCTACAAACCCACTTGGCATTAGTTTTGCTACCAAAACCATCTGGAGGAGTTCTTTTGAAAAAGTTTCACATACCAGTGCCTCGAAGGATAACCCTGCTAAACTTAACCTCACCTGTCCACCAGAAATAACAAACATTCTCAACTGAAGTCCAAGGTCAGTTTTGCTTGTACAAGTATCCAAAGAGAGATATTCCCATGCATTTTGAGATCACACTTGTTGACTCCAGTCCCACAGAAAACCCTTACATAATCCTGAATCTCCTTTTCAGCCCCTTGCCTCTCTGTATAGCTATTCAGGGGCAATCATGCTTATCTTTGTTCTTCTATTCAGGCATAGTTCTCATAGCATATCCCAAAATGGCCCTGAAATGCAAGTCTAGCCCCTCTTAACCATGAGTTGAAAGAAGTCTACTGCTCAGAGACTCTTCACACTGGGGAGAACTATCCACACACCAAGATATGTGTCCATCATGCTCTAGGAGGTAGAACCCATTGATTTTCTTGACACTGTGAATCTTGAAACTGCATTAGTAATCAGCTCTAGTCTTTTTCAGCTATGGTCTGTGAAGAGATCTATTTGCTCACCTAGGAACAGCCAGGAGTCTTTTTACCAGTCTCAGGTAAAGGTTATAGATCTCCCAGTCCCATCAGTCCAGAAAGTTAAGATGAGTTAACCTTCCAACATCAGTCTAGAGTTGGGCCACATGGTGCAGAAGACTGACATAGGAGGATCATAAGTTCAAGACCTGCATGGTCTCCAGAGGAAATTCAAGGCCAACACTGGCAATGTAGAGATGGTAATGAACATAGTAATATATTGTCTAACTACAATGTATTGAATATATTTCATGTTTTCAGAAAGCATTTAATTGTTCAACTTCAGTTCTAAAATACATGTAAACTTCTTGAATAAACACTTGCCAATGTCCATGTATAAAATGTTAGCTAAGTTTCTGAATGCTTTCTCTGCATAACAGGTTAGTTTCAGGTATAAATATCTTTTGCTAGACATGCAATAATAGTCACTTGTGTTTTACCTTCCCTTTTGTACTTCAAAAGGCTGGCAGTAGGTACAAACATTGCACATGAAGAATATCCTTCCTGAGTATTATTTTAGTGGTAAATATTTCCAAGTTAATCAATTTAAAATCCCTGAGAAGAAGCTTTTTGGAGAAGCAAACATGTTGAGCCATGCCTGTAATCGCAGCACTGGAAGGAGGATGTAGAAAGATCACTAGTCATTTTATAACAAGTTGCAGGCCAGCCTGTGAAACATAGTGAGACCCGTGTCTCAACAAACAAATAAACAAAATAAAACTGTATGCATGGTAGGGAGATAATATTGGAGAGAGCTAAGAGAAAGTGTGGGGGGAGAGAGTTATCAGAGTTACATTGCGAACATAAAATTATCAAAAAATAACTAATTAGAAAAAACCTTTATGACGTGGCTTCTCCTTTAGAAATGAGTTAACAGAACTATTACATTTATACTGTGACCACAAATACTACTATCTCAATTCAACTAGGAACCAAAAAACAAAACAAAACAAAACAAAACAAAAACATCTCCGGGTTATAAAGACATATTTCAATGCTGGTATAAATTAATTAAAAATAAAAGATAAAATTCATAGAGAAATGTACAATTCATGTAGTATTTGACCTACAAATTTTTAATACCAAACATTAAAATTATGCTCCATATTTTTCTACGGAGAGATTTCAGAAACAAGACTATATTGTCAGTTCTTCTGGAAAGCTAGACATTCTGGCAATGCATGGCTGCTTGGCCTTCATTCCCCATGATAACTCTGGGCTAGAATTGTGGAGTGTGCAGATCATCATTCACTGTGTTGTCTGTGATGCTAATGGACTTGTCTACTATTCATCAATCATTATAGTTACATTTGTCATGTAGCAGTCAATTTCATTCATTTATATTACCTTCCTGAACCCTCAGTCACATGTAATCCTATTTTCATCCTCCTTGTACTTGCTGCATTTCCTAAGAATGCCACAAAAGTTACTATGAACTTAGTTACTCAAAATAACAGCAAAAATATTAACTCAAATCATTGAAGTTCAGAAGTCCAAAGTCAAGATGTTGTTGCTAAGTTTTTTTCCTTTTGAAACCGTTCAAGACAGCCTTGCCATGCCTCTCTGTCCTAGTTACTGCAGTCCGGTAACAACCCTTAGTATCTGTTTGTCTATCTTCACCCCATCTTCTCAGGTGTGTGTGTGTGTGTGTGTGTGTGTGTGTGTGTGTGTGGCTTAAGTTCTCCTTTGCCTATTTCTTATAAGGATATCTGGATTTGGGTTTGGATTTGGATTGGGAACCTATCTTAAATGCAGTATAATGTATCTTAAGGTTATTAAGTTAATTATATCTATAAGGACCATTTCTCTAAACAAGGCCATATTTACAGGTAATAGGGCTGTGAATTTACAGGTTATAGGGCATAGAATTTTTCAACCCATTACACCCCCATTTACAAATAATACTGAAACCAAGATAGGTTTATGCATGCCTGCCAAACACACTACTATTTTATAACAGTTCATTCAAGAATCTTAATTTCCTGACACCATTTTGAGGTACTATCCAGCTGAACTTTTAGACATAATAGTCTCTAACAGAGAAAAACTGTTCGACCACTATTTCAGTGACTTTAATTTCCAGGGGTAAAAATGAGTTTGTGTTGAGCTGCTTGTACTATTCTCCCATACCCCATCTATACCATCCATCTTCTTACACAAACACACACACACACACACACACACACACACACACACACACACACACACACACACACACACACACACACTACTATACAATAATACATATATCCTAATGATCATCTTCTGATCTGGAATATAGGCATTGAAAAAGCAAGCCAACTGGCAGGCAGACCATGATATCACACTGATTTTAGATAATACCTTATATAAATTCTGTACTGATAACCTATCCCTACCTGGCTCCTCTTCATTGTGTTGCTGCGTTTCAGTCCCCTTGACACTTGTCTATACAGGCTATCATTTTCTACAACAAGTATCATGAAACCTACACATGCTGAAATGAAGAGTCACAAAATCACACTGAGCACATTTCGTGATAAGATGTGAAAGTCAAATCAGCTTTAGTTTTTACTCAAACAATATATGTTATTCATTTCCTAAGGCTATGTAGAAAATGACACAAAACAAATGAGGCTGTGTTATCTCACAGTTCTAGAGGTTAATGACTGAGATCAAGGTGTCAGTAAAGTTAGTTTCTTCTGAGGTCTCCCTCTTTGGCTTGCAGATGCCTACCTTGCTACATCTTCATATAGTCTTTCTTTTTTGAGTATGCACGCCTGACAATTGTGTTTGTGAAAAGAATACCAGCCGTATTGAATTCAGTCCCACCTTATCAGCCCAGACACACTGTTTAGTACTGGGGCTTAACCCTTTTAGATATATGAATTGAGGCAGACACAATTTAACCCATGACATGCATTATAATATGTACTCTGAAATATTGAAGCTAGACTTTAGCGACTGATTACTCTTGTTTTGCAGGCTGTAGAAATTAAGATGGAGTGTATTTAAGACCCTAGCCTAAGGTAAGCCATATGGAATTAGTGGCAGACGCAGGACCAGAAAGCACGTCTTGGTTCCTTGTCCTTTCCAACATACAATGTTGGTGCTGTAGTTAATCTCATTTGTTTATACCTTAAACAGCCCCATGCGCTTGCTTGTTTACTCACAACTATTTGGAATAACTTTAGAAAAAGTAGGAAATCATATGCTTTAAAAGCTATGTTTAATTTTCTTATATAGCTTCACAAGTCATATCCTTATAAGAATAAAAGATTTTTATGATTAATTTGTTTCCCTGTTTCATTTTATACATGTGTTTTTTTCATTGAAAATAATATCATTTTTTTCTAAGGTGAATGAATTTGACTTTGCCAAGACTGACAGTGGATTAAAAGAAAAGCACCCTCAGCTTTAAAAAATTACCTTTGGGATCTGAAATAGCAAATATGATTAGGGAAAATAGCAAATATGATTAGGGAAAACCTCTGCCCCTCTTCCCTGCTTCTCCTTATCCTAGAGTATGAATGCAGGGCTTCTAAAAACCTTGATATATACTCCTCCACACACAGACAATAAATATCAAAATGGAACTGGTGTCATAAAAATGGCCTGATTCTTCTTTCTTTGGTCCGAGGTATTTAAGCTCAAAGCTTGGAATCTGAATGGAAATTCGAAATGTAAATGCCCTGTTTCTTCACTTGTAAATCTCTGTACTTTGTCTTTTTAGGCTGAAATATCAAGAGAGAAAAATGAAAGAAATTTTGAGTTATACAGTAAGGAAAAGGGTCTGATAGTTCAAAAGATTTATTAAAATCAAGTGTACTCTTCCATTTAATCCTCAAGGGGTTTAGTTTTACTTAAATACTGGCAGAAGCTATTTCTTCTCAACAGCCAGTTAGTTACTGCAATGGACCATAGAATACTTAATTCTGTCATCCCTAAATCCTCACTTATTTGCATCTTGAGAAAAAGAGGGGTGTTTAATGACAAAAAGCTTTTCTTCAACTAAGTTTCTCTGAGTAATATGGCCCCCAGACTGCCCTCTCAGGTTAAGTCATCCACTGTGGAGACAAGAGAAGGACAGGTTCATACTTCTAGTGTATCATGACAGAGTCTCTTCCTGTTGTCCACTTAGTACACACAGAAACCCTGGAAAGCACAAAAATATATTATGCCATTGAGGTACAAAAGACATTCAAAACACTTCTACCAAGCAGATATCAGTAATCTTCAGTCTATAGGAGATGTAAATGTACACTCATTGGGCTGATAGGTTTCATACTGGTCACAAACATGGAGGTAAAAATCAGCACATATTCATATATTTTTATTTGAAAAACTTGAGATAATAAAGCAACGATTTCTTTATCAAACCACAGTTTTATGCTTTATATATGTTAACAACTTTGTTTCTATTTAGTAGTTCATTTGAACACAAAGTTCCTTGCTTCTGAAAAATATCCTAATGTACTAACAGAATTTCTTTCTGATTTATAAATGTGTTTGTTTTCAAAACCTTAAGTATTTATAAAATATTTTATGTGATTTTCCTGATTAGTTTTTATTATCACCTGCGATAAAGGAATCTTGGTTGAAGAGTTGTCTGATCAGATTGGCCTAAGGATGCATCTGTGGGGCTTTTACTTGATTGCTAGGTGAGGGCCCAGATCACTATGGGCAGTACTATCCCTAGGATGATGCAAGTGGGTTATACCTAAGAAAGGTAGTTGAATGTGAGCCTATTATTGACCCAGCTAGCAAGCACTGCTCCCCCATGGTTTCTGCTTTAAGTTTCTGCTTGAGTTCCTACCCTGACTTTCCTCAGTAATGGACAGTGACCTGAAAATGTAAAGCCAAATAAACTCTTCCCTCCCCTAAGTAGCTTTTTATCAGTGTTTTATCACAGCAACATAAAGGAAACTAGAACAGTATTTAAACAATTTAATGAAAATAAAATTGCTATTACAATAGCTGTGCCTATTGAAATAATTTCTTTCACAGAGTGATAATTCATCTACATAGGCAGCTTCTTTCCATTTGCATTTTAAGCAGCTGAATGGTGACCACCACCATATTCTTTATGTACTTAGAGTTAGGTGCTGGTAAAGACACTTCCTTTGCTTTCTCTTCTCTTTGAACTTACTGGGATTTTTGGCAGATGTCTGTACTCCTTTAAGTTGGTGTCTGCTACTCTCACTATGATTTTTAAGTGTTCCTCGAATATGATTATACTCCTAAAGAATAACTGTTGTGTCATAGGAGTAGAGCTGTTGAGCTATGCTTGATGGTTCTTTTAATGTGAAAACATACTATGAAAAAAAGCCAGAGAGGAGTAATATAAGGAAGTATTTGAAAATCCACTTGCATTCTTCTGCTCACCATAAAGATGTAACTACTTCAGTGAGAACACAATAAGAATATATCTAATAGGTTACTTATGCTGTGATGGCCTCATTAAATGGTCCCTGTTAATCATAGCAGCCACTGATTACCATCACCTGGGTTGCCATTTAAAACATTATTCCAGTGTTTGGTGATGAACAGTCCCTAATCTAACTGCTGATTTCAGATATGTGTGCCAGACTTGAGATATCATTAAAATATACTATTCTTCTTAGCATATTCTAGAATTCTAAAAGACCATGGAAAATAGGAAAGAGGACATGGCTCCTTTTTTTAGACAGAGTATCGTGTATCTCAGTCTCGCCTCAAACTCACTGTGTTGCCGAATATGACCTAGAACTCCTGATCCTTCTGCTCTATCTCCCAAGTGCTGGTATTATAGGATAAGCCATGGTTCCTGGCTGAAAGATCATAATTCTTTTCTGATTATTAGAAGTTCTAATGAGTCTAATTAGTGCAGCATATGTAATATATATATATATATATATATAAAGCATGTATAAATATTATGACATATAGTCAATATATATTATGTAGCATATATTATATGTATGTATATAGTCTATTAACTGTTCCAACATGCTTTCTGATAATTTCATACAATTATATAACTGTATATTCTCCAAAATTTATCTTACATACATTCTTCTTTAATCCTTAAAGTACTTCTGTAAGTAATATATTGTGTTACATAGGTACAGATAGTGAAACTAAGAGAGGTTGCATATCTATCTGTCTTACAAGGTTTCAGAGCCAGGAAACAGTTGATCCTGGATCATTTTGCTAAGCTCTTACTCTACTATTTTGCTTTTTATGCCACAGCTATCATCGTTACAGAAGTAATGTGCTAAAATAGAGCCAAACCACCTATATTTGAAACACAGATATTTTACTTCCTGGTGGTGTTATTTCAGACAATTTCAAGCATCTCTATGCCAAAGGTTCCTCATCTGAAAAATAGAGACAATAATCGTACCTTCCCCATAGGATTATTTTAAGGCTTAAATAAGTTGATTTATAGAAAGTAGTTTGAACAATGTCTTGGGTAGTCAGCATTATGTTAGTGTTTGCTGCTATTTTTGTGTTATCTTTATTATTCTCATTATAATCGGCAGCAGCATTATTGCATGGTGGTTAAAATTCTCAGTCATTATGTACAGACTACCTGCATTCAAATCCAAATTCCATTAATTATGTGGCCTTGCACAAATTTCTTTGATTCTCCATGCCTCAGTTTCATCACAAATATATAAAATACTAGACACATAAAACTAAAGCTGCAATAAATCTTAAGTTAATCTATGAAAGATGTTTGATGCACAGAATCCCTATTTGCCTTTTCCCTGGTATCTTGGCTGCAAAATCAGAGCTGTGAGGTGTCTGTATGGCAGTTGTATATTGTATGTGGCATATGTAACTCATCAGTCCTCTGTAGTCTAATCACAGAAGCCAGTGGTTTAGTTGTCATGGCAGTCCTTTGGTAGGAATGCATTTGTCATATAAAAGTTATTTTGGTCAATCAGTATGGCATGGTGAAATGAACATTTGCTGGAGATTCAGTTCTATTGCTAAGTAGCTTTACAAGTGAAATTCTGGAGCCTGGAGAAATCGCTGTAGCAAGAGGAAGAAATAACAATTTTCTAGTCATGATAGTGGTGCTATCTTTTCCAACATATAGTAGTTTAGATTTATATTCATTAGGTAATATGATGCCACTGTATTTAGGGAAAACATTCCACATTGATTTTTTTCTTCACAATTCTACTAGAAATCAGTTGGAAACACTTGGCATTTACTTCAGAAATTACATGGTAGGCTCTGTTCATTAAGTACTACTAATGGGGATACTATGGATACATTTATAGGCAACACATCAGTTTTTGAAGTGATTTTTTTTCTAAAAGACCATTTCTAGACTATTTGATACTTTCAAATTCCCTGTAGAAACTAGGTTATTATTGTGAGGAAGTGCCCAGGTTAGCTCATAACCTGTTGTATGACTTGTATGTACAGTTTACAAACCATACATATAATGCTGCTTGGTGTTAGTAATTAAAGCAAAAATATAATTGTGCAGAAACTAACACCTGAATGCTAAAACACGAGAATAGTAGAATTAATTATGGGTTGAGGATAGAGACGACAAATATCAGAGAGGCTTTCTGAAGAGTACTTCTAGCCACTTTCAGAGGACATGAGAAGTTGATGGCCCAGGTTTTTTTTTTGTCTAATTTCAGTTCAGAAGGGATAGCAATCTCACTAACATTGCTCTTTATAACTGTCAGTCATAATTATATTCATTTGGGATCCACAAATAGAACAAAATGACCAGTGGAGTTGTTGAAGATACTGGGCAAGAGAAAAGGGTATGTGAGAACAAAAGGAGTGATACTGTTCTGTGTGATGACATACAATAGCTCAAGGTAGAATTAGCCCCAGAAAATGATGATAAAAAATGTGGCGCTCAGCTTTTATGCAGGAACCTTTAAAAAAAAAAAAAACCTTAAGAGTTCCATAATGCCCACGCACCTGCTTACCTTTTATTCTCATTCTGCCCCCTACTATATTGACTCTTAAAGACCAAAATGATTTTGTCCTTTTTTATTTAGCTTAGAAACAATCTTATTTTATATATCAATCCCAGTTCCCTCTCCCTCCCATTCTCCCATGCACCCAACTGACCCCCATCCCATCCCTCTTCTGCTCCATAGAAAGGGTGAGGCCTTTTATGGGGATCATCAAACTCTGCCACATCATTTGGGCCTAACCCCCCCCCCCGTGTGGCTAGGCTGAGAGAGTATCCCTCTATGGAGAATGGGCTCCCCATGTCCATTCATACACTAGGGATAAATACTGTTCCATTACTGGGATCCCCATAGACTGCCCGGCCTCATAACTGACACCCACGTGCAGGGGCCTGGTTCCGTCCTATGCTACTTTCCAAGCTGTCAATCTAGCGTCGATGAGCTCCCCCTTGTTCAGGTCAGCTGTTTCTGTGCGTTTCACCAACATGGTCTTGACCCCTTGGCTCATCACTCCTCCCTCTCTACAACTGGATTCCAGGAATTTGGCTCAGTGCTCAGCTGTGGGTGTCTGCTTCTGCTTCCATCAGCTACTGCATGAAGACTCTAGAATGGCATATAAGGTAGTCATCATTCTCATTATTGGAGAAGGGCATTTAAGGCAGCCTTTCCACTATTGCTTAGATTGTTAGTTGGGGTCATCCTAGTATATCTCTGAACATTTACCTTCTGCCAGATTTCTCTTTAAACCTATAATGGCTCCCTCTATTAAAGTATCTCTTTTCTTGGTCTCCTCTATTCTTCCCCCGACTCAATCTTCCTGGTCCCTCATCTGCTGCCAACAATCACTAGTACCTAAGTGTTGAATATACTATATGTTAAATCAAATCAGATATCATCTCATGGGTGTACTTCTTTGCTTGTATTTGATGAGGGCATTAAACAATGCAAAATTATGCCTTTGATTAGTATGTGGTACATAGTTTTAAAATTTGCCCTAATTAATTCAGATTTTGGAATTGTGATACTGCAAATGGAGAATTAAGAATCCAGTCACAGATTGTTGGTTTGGTGACTAGCAAAAGTCCTTCCTCCCAATTTCAGAGGTTACAGCCCTTCTGACTCCATATCTCTGCCTTGAAGAAGAATGTGACCAAAGTAATTTGTAACACTCTACACGTGGGCTCCCTGATTGACAGAGCTCTCTGAGAATTCTGTAGCTTCTCACAGGAGCACATAACAACATGGTGTCACCAAAAAAAAAGGTGTTATAGAGTTTGAGTATTGATTCTTTCTCTTCCTTGCTATTTTTTCTCTTTGACCCTTTCTCTGATGCACTCCTGCTGGAGACAAAACCACATGCTGAACCATGGGGAACAGACTGTAATGAAACAACAAACTGCTCTCAATTTTGAATATTGCATGTTGGGGCAAAGGCAGAGTTCCTTTTCCTCTAAAGCTATAACATTAAGAAACTTCTGTTTGATATTCAGAGTTATTTGATCTGGCAGTTTAACAACTGTTGATGTTTTAATTGCTTCTTTAAAGGATTTCATCTACATTTTTAGCTTTATTTTTATTTTACTCTGGTGGAATGTCAATATTAGCCATCGCTTTACCCAGTAAGTTACCACTGCAAGATCTTGGAGTAAAATCCAGTAATTACTGGAGCTGGTAACTTAAGACCCTGCTGAGAAATTTGGCAGTTTCCCTTGTCCTGAGGAGGCTGTCTTCCCATGGAGCTAGCATTTTTTTATTGTTCTGAATCAATTTTAAGCAAGTGTTGCACCTTCAAGATCAGCTTTCTATGTTCCTTTTGAAGAGATTGAGGTCACTCTATTCTTGAGTGAAAGAAAATTTTTAAGTCACTCAAGATGGACAAATGTACACTCGTAAGATGTGTTAACATGAATGACTGGGAGATTTTATAATCCCTTGGGATCTTAGTTCATTTTTTATTTGTCTATTTGTTAGTCTGCTTCCAGGACCAAATAGAATGCTTAATTGGCATGCCACTTACATGCATGTAACTAGCCATTTAAATTCTCTGAACAAAACTACTAACATTCAAAGTGCTTTCGAGATGAAAGTGCCCTCTGAGATCATCTGGTCCAGCCTCTTCTAAATGGTTCAGCTTGTATTCATTAGTAATATTTAAAAAAAAAAAGATGCTTGCTTTCAGACCTCATTAGAGAAGTTTCTTTGTGTAATGGGTTGTGATTAACTGAAATGCAGAGGATGAGAGTCTGTGGAGTGCTCAATGACAAATAGAACATCTATATCATGTCCACTGCCCGAGGTTCAGAGATCTTTGTGGAAGATGGGGCAGAAAGATTGTGTCAGAGGTTTGGGAGGACCTAAACAAAACAATCTCTTCTAGACGTGACAAAGCTACTGTATTCATGAACTTACAGCAGCTGAGGTTGCCTGTATGAGACCTGTATAAAATCAAGCCAGTCAACATTCCAGCATGAAATGGGAGGTTCAAAAGCCCCCACCCCCAGCTGAGGGGCTATGGACTATTGATGGCTTCTCAGGGTATGACTCCTAGTAGACCAACCACACTCCTGTGAATGGCCCAGACCCATGTGAGTCAGTGCATTATTTATAAAATGAACATGAAATTGGGGGAGTAGGAGCTGAAGGAGGAGTTTGAGGGAGAATGTGATCAACACGCATTGTGTGAAACTCTCACAGTATTAATAAAATATATTAAAAGAATGCACAGAAAATAAAGAGGGGTGGTAGAGCTCACATATTTGTTCATTTGCTATATATCATTTGAATTATTTTTTGTTTGTGAGCCTCACGTTAATGGCTGAGCAATCTCTCTAGCCCTTATTTGAATTATTTACATCAAGAAATATTTAGTAAATGCTTACATAATGAACCCAGTCTGAAGTAATTTTCTACTTGGAGTTTGACACTCTAAGCACTGATATACCACATTTTTACAATTACATTCTCTCTTCTGAAGCAGTTTACTTAAACATGGTATATATTATTCAATCCTATCATCCTTTTCTGCCTGTAATCTATCTCCTCAACACAGGGATCA